>NW_027601506.1:114233-123541 GCF_053455715.1 Rhinoraja longicauda | reverse complement strand
AAGGCAGTACTGATGGAGTGCATCCCTGTGGTGTTGTACTGATGGAATAACATGTTGTAGGGTAGTACTGATGGAGTGACACGCTCCAGTGTTGTACTGATGGAGTGTAACACTGTGGAGTAGTACTGGTGTAATGACGTACTGTGGAGGTGTATTGATGGAATGACACACTGTGGGGTAGCACGGATGTAATAGCACATTCTGTTGGAGTGACGCAGTAATACTGATGGACTGACACGCTCTGCGGTACTACTGTTGCGATGAAAAACTGTGGTGAAATAGTGATGGAATTACAAGCTATGGAGTCGCAGCGATGGGTTAGCACACTGTGGGGTAATGCGGATGGAATGGCAGATTTGAGGTAGTCTTGATGGTGTGAAACACTTTGGGGAGTACTGATGGAAGAAGATACTGCGGCGAGCATTGATGGAGTGACATGTTCTAGGGTTGCACTGGAGTGACATGATGTTGAGCAGTGCTGATGGTGTGCAACACCATGGAGTTGTATTAATGCAGTGAGACACTGTGTGGTTTCACCGACGAAGTGACACACTGAGCGGTAGTACAATTGTGATGACAAACTGTGGTGTAGTACTAATGCAGTGACAAACTGAGCGGCAATACTGATGGAGTGACACAATTTGTGGCAGCACTTATGGGGTGACACACTGGGATAGTCCTGATTGAATGTTAAACATCGGGTAGTGCTAATGGCGTGAGGTATTGTGGGGAAATACTAATAGAGTGAAACTGTGGAGTGACTGATGGAGTGACTGATGGAGTGACACAGTGAGATAGGGCTGATGGAGTGACACACTGTGGGGAATACTGATGGAGTCACACGCCGCATGGTAGTACTGATGGAGTGATAATGGATTGTTCTGCTGGAGTGACACACGTACTGATGCAATGATAACCCGAGTGATATTCCTGATGGTGCGATGCTCTATGGGGAGGCACTGATGGAGTGGTACAGTGTAGGGTAGTACAGATGGAGTAACAAACGATATTTTATTACTGATGCAGTGGCACACTGTGGGTAGTGCTGGTGGAGTGATACACTTTGAGGTAGTACTGATGGAATGGCACTCTTTGTGGCAGTACTGACGCAATAGCATATTGTGGAATAGTACTGATTGTGTGACACCCTGCGGTGTAGTACTGTTGGATAGACATATACCAGAGTAATACTGGTGGATTGAAGCACTGTGGGGTAGTACTGATGGAAGGACTCATTGTGTAGTACTGATGGAGTGACACAACGTTGAATAGTACTGATAGAGTGACACCCTGTGTGGTAGTACTAATGGAATAATACACAAGGTGGTACTGATGTTGCAAAACACTGTGGGTGTGTATTGATGGAATGGTATATAGTGCGGTAGTACCAATGAAGTGACACGCTCTGGGGTTGTACTAATGGAGTGACATAGTGTGTTGTAGTAATGATCGTCTAACAAGCTGTAGGCTTGTATTGATGGAGTGATCACCAGTGGGATAGTATTGATGGAGTGACACAATGTGGGCAGTGCAGATGGAGCAATAGACTTTGGGGTAATACTAGTGAAGTGACAAACTGTGGGCAGGAACTGATGGAGTGGAACATTTTGGTGTATTACTGATAGAGTGACACAGTGTGCGGTAATACTGATGGAGGAACAAACGATATGATCGTCCTGATGTCGTGGCACACTGTCGGGTAGTATTAATGGTGTGAAACTAAATGGGGCAGCACTGATGTAATGACACATTATAGTGTAGTTCTGATGGAGTGACACATTGAGGGGAAGAACTGATCGAATGACGCACTGTGGGATAGTACTGATGGAATGACTATCCACTTGCTTGTACTGATGCAATGGCATTCTATGGGATAGTACCGAATGAATGACACGTTGTGATGCAGTAATGATGAAGTAGCCGACGATTTGGTAGTACTGATGGAGTGACACGCTGTGCGATAATACTTATGGATTAGCATCCTGTGGGGTAGTAGTGAAGGACTGGTATATTTTGGGGTAGTACTGATATAGTGACACATTCGATGGTATTATTGAAGGGGTGAAAAACTGTGGGTAGAACTGATGAAATTACATACCTAAGGTGGTACTGACACAGTGAAACGCCGTCGGGAAGAAATGATGGAATGACATACTGTGGGGTTGTACTGTTGAGAGTGACACGCTCTTGGGTACGACTAATGGAGTAACATGTAGTACTGATGGAGTGACAGACTGTGAAGTAGTATTGATGGAGTAACCTAACGTAGGGTAGTGTTGAAGTAATGGCACATTCTGTGGTAGTTCTGATGGGGTGACATATTGTGCGGTAGTACTGTTGTTGTGACATAATGTGGGATGGAATTGATGGAGTGACACTGTGCGGTGGCACTGATGGAGTGACGCACTGTAGGGTAGTGCTGGTGCAATGGTATACTGTTGGATAGTACTGATGGAGTGACGCACTGTAGGGTAGTACTGGTGTAACGGTATACTGTGGGATAGTACGGATGGAGTGACGCACTGTGGGGTAGTACTGGTGTAACGGTATACTGTTGGATAGTACTGATGGAGTGACATCGGAGAGACCAAGCGCAAGCTCGATGATCGTTTCGCTGAACAGTTCCACACAGTCGTACCTGATCTCCCGGTTGCTCAGCACTTTAACTCACCCCCGCTACCCCATTCCCAATCTGAACTTTGTGTCCTGGGCATCCTCCATTGTCAGAGTGAGGCCCAGCGCAAATTGGAGGAACAGCACCTCATACTTCGCTTGGGCAGCAAACATACCAGCGATATGAACATTGACTTATCTAACTTCAATTGGCCCTTGTTTTCCCACTCTCTCCATCCCTCCTCCTTCCCAGCTATCCCACCAGTCTCACTGTCTCCAACAAAATTCTATCTCTTTCCCGCCGACCTCTCTGACATCAGTCTAAAGAAGGGTCTCGATCCGAAACGTCACCCATTCTTTCTCTCCAGAGATGCTGCCTGTCTCGTTGAGTTACACCAGCATTTTGTGTCTACCTTCCATTTAAACCAGCTTGTGCATTTCTTTCCTACACGAAGTACAAGGCACGGCAGGACTTTCGGCTAATAATAGCTGTGCCGAACATGAGACGACCAACCTTACCTGCCTTCTCACAATGTATATCCCTTCGTTACCTGAAAATCTGAACTTGTCTTAAATGTCATAAATGTATCTGCCTCCAACACCAGTGGAGTGGGTGGTAAGATTTTAGGACCCGTTATGCAGGATGATGTGACAGAGTATTTATAAGTGCACGATGAAATAAGCAGAAGTTGGCATGGGTTTGTGAAGGCAAGGTCGTGTTTGATAAATTTGCTGGAATTATTTGAAGAAGTAAATAGCAAGACAGCCAAAGGAGAGACAGTAGATGTTGTTTACTTTGATTTTCAGAAAACCTTTGACCAGGTGTCACACGATGGCTGCTCAGGAAGATGAGAGCCAACGGTGTCAAAGGGCAGATACCAGCATGGATAACTGGTTGGCTGGATGGCAGAAAACAAAGAGTGGCAATAAAGGGGGATTTTTTTTCTAGTTGGCTAACAGTAACTAGTGGAGATCTTCAAGTATCCGTGTTTGTCCGCTACTCCACGTTTTATATTATGATTTGGACGAGGGGATTGAAGGCTTTGTGGCAAAGTTTGCGGATGTTACGAAAATAGGTGGAAGGGCAGGTAGTTTAGAGAAAGCAGGGACTCTGCAGAAGGACTTGGACATGTTGGGGGAATGGGCAGAGAAGTGGCAGATGGAATATAGTGTAGCAAAGTGGGGAAGTGCCTAAGTGGGGAAATAATCCTTAAATCGGAAGTGCAAAGGGACTTGGGAGTGCTGGTTATCGTGTCGTATCTCCGTTCGTCCTACGGCCTAACACCGTGGAGTCGGCGGCCTCCAGCTGGGATCGACCTTGAAGACTCCGGTGGCAGGGCCTGGACTTGCCATCTCGGAGGCTTCGGCCGTGGGCCCTGCAGGCCGCAACATCTGGAGTTCGCAGGTCCCTGGCTGGCGACCGGCTTTCGGGAGCTCCAGCCGTAGCAGCTTCGACCGCCCCGAAGCGCGAGGTTTGATCGACTCGCTCGCAGGCCCTTCATCGCCCTGCGTGGCTCGGTCGCGGCACTTCCCATCACCCGGTGGGGGCTTAGGACCTTCATAGGCCTGCTCGGCTCGACCTGGGACTTTCCATCGCCCGGTGGGCACTTCAAAAGTCGAGAGCCTCGATCGCCTCCTGGCACCACGGGAGAAGAATGAGGAGGAGATAAGACTTTATTTGCCTTCCATCACAGTGAGGGTGTGCCTGGAGCAATTACTGTGATGGCTGTTTGTGTTAAAATTGTAATTGTGTGTCTTGTGTTCTTTATTGTCTACTGCCGGACCCTGACGTGAGAGGACGCTGGCGCTATTTGTTCGACGCTGCTCCGTCAGGACAAATCTTTTGATCGTTTGTTTGTTTTTATGTCTTGACTGTTTTGTAAAGCGTCTTTGAGCAATTGGAAAAGCGCTATAAAAAATAAATGTTTATTATTATTATTATTATTATTATTATTATTATTATTCCACAAATGTTATCTGCAAGTTGAATCGGTGAGAGTGATCAGCCATGATCACATGGAATGGTGGTGCTGGCTCGAAGGGCCGAATGGCCTACTCCTGCACCTATTGTCTATTGTCTATTGTCTAATGGAAGCAAATTCATTGCCAGCATTTATTTCAAGAGGACTTGTACACAGAAAAACGGATGTCATGTTGAGGCTATACAAGGCGCTGGGAAGGCCGCATTTGGAATATTGTGAGCAATTCTGGGCACCATATCAGAGGAAAGGTGTGCTGGCTCTAGAGAGGGTCCAGAGGAGGTTTACAAGAATGATCCCAGCAATAAGTTAACCTATGGCGAGCGTTTGTCGGCTCCCGCTTGCACTCGGAGTTTAGAAGTATGAGGGTGGACCTCATTGAAACATACAGATATGTGAATGGTTTGGATCAAGTGGATGTGGAAAGTATGTTTCCACTTGTGGGAGCGTCTCGGACAAGAGATAATTTCCTCAGAATTGATCTACGTTCTCTTTTGAAGTTGATCAGACATTTATTTAGTCAGAAGGTGATGAATTTGTGGAGTTATTTGCCACAACAGGCTGTGTAGGTCACGTCAGTGGATATTTAAAGACGTAGACAGAATGATTCTTGATTAATACAGGTATCAGAAGTTATGGGGAGAAGGCAGGAGAATAGGGTTCGGAGGGAAAAAGATTGGCGGATAAGACGATTGGCCGAATGGTCTAATTCTACTCCTATTCCTTATCACCCAATGCCCACCTGCGGTATTACGTTCGATGCACTTACCGCCCCTCGCTTTCCCTGCACCCCTCGTTTAAACTTCATCCCTTTCACCATAAAGGGGTGGCCTTCACTACTTGATATTTCCATCTTGAGAGGAATGTTCTGACTGTTTACCATATATTTGCCTCTCATAAATTGCTATCGATCTATCAGGTTACTGCCCGAACTCCGATGAATCAGTCCAAGGTCTGGTTGTTCATACGATCCAGGCGATGTTCTTGTAAACGTCTTGAACACGATTTCCGAAGCGCCCATATCCTTCGTGTACGAGAGCGAACATAACTGTACACAAAGCTGCAAAAGCGGCCGAAGTAAAGTTCTCTAAAGTTGAATATCGACATCTGACTCATATTCAATGACTCGGTCAACTATAGAAAGCATTCTACGTGGCTTATTTATTACTCTAAACGTACTACCACGATTTGCGTGTTTCGCATTGGGAACTCAAGGTTCATCATAACCAATGCTGATGCTGCGATGCACTTATTGTACAGACAGTGAGGGCTGTTGTGCCTCGATGTTGCAGTGTACTGTTGATGTTCATCCACGGGAGGGCGCTGTGACAGTATATTCCCACTGTACATGCACTGAGGTGCGCTGTGTGTGGATGTTGCCGTGTGCTGCTGATGTTCATCCAGGGGAGGGCGCCATGACAGTATATTCCCACTGTCCATGCACTGAGGTGCGCTGTGTGTGGATGTTGTCGTGTGCTGCTGATGTTCTTCCAGGGGAGGGCGCCATGACAGTATATTGCCACTGTACATCCACTGGGGTGCGCTGTGTGTGGATGCAGCAGTGCACTGTTAAAAAAGAACACTGGGTACAAAAGTCATAGCAGCAGAGTTATTGCACCAACGCCCATCGAGTCCACTCCTGCATTCTATCATGGCTCACCTATCGTTCCCACAACAAGATCTCCCTCTCTCACGAGGGCCACAGAGGATGAGAGAGTGAGAGAGCGCACCCCTCAAATAGCTGCCTAGATAGAGAGCTACCTATTTACTATCAACATCTCCAGCTATCTCGCTGATAGCTGATATACAGATATCCAGCTTTCTAGCTGTCTAGCATTGCATGTAGATAGCTATCTAGATAGTTCGCTATCTTGCTATCGAGATAGCTCACACGCTGTCTGGCAGTCTATCCTGCTGGCTCGCAATCCAGTTCTCGAGATAGCTTGATTGATAGGTAAAGAGCTAATTATTTGGTAGCAACATAGCTAGGTCACTAACTTGCCTGAGGGCTAGAGAGATAGATAACTAGATAACTAAATTGTTAGCCAACAGCTTTGGCGGCCAGATAGCGGTTTAGCTTGACGAAGCTTTGCTAGATGGCTAGTGAGCTAGGCATCTAGCCAGCTATACCAGTAGATAGCTCACGAGCCAGATCGCAAGAGAGATTTATAGCGATTAACGAGCTATCTAGCTAGAACGAAATGGGTCTCTCTCGTTCCCCCTTTCACCCCCCCCCCCCGAGAGCGAGCGAGCGAGCGACCGCACTCCAGAAATAGCTGCCTCCGCAACTAGCTAATTATTTTTGCTATGCAGAGATTCGGCTATCACACCATCCATCTGTCTAGCGTTCAAGCTATCCAGCAATGCAGGTATTTGGCTATCTAGAAAGCTAACACGCTATCTGGCTCTTTCCCGCTGGTAATCAATCTATATAACTTGATATCCAGCTTCCTAGCTGTCATGCCAACTAGCTAAACAGCTATCCACCTATGTAGGGAGCCTGCTACCTATCAATTTGACTATTCATCCAGCTGTTAGCTCTATAGCTAACAGACTAACTAGCTATCTATCTATTTGTCTATCTGTCTATCTATCTAGCTATCCACCTAGCTATATAGTTATTTAGTCTTGTAGGAATTTACCAAGCGAGCTACCTTATTATCTAGCTAGCTATATATTTAGCTATCTACCTAGTTATCTATCCTGTTGGCTAGCAATCCACCTATCTAGCTATCCAGCTATCTAGCTAGCAGTCTAACGAGCTATCTAGTGATTTAATTATAGAGCTATTTAACCATTTATCTCTGTAGCAATGAATCTAGCTATTTGTTTCTTAAACTGCATATCTAGCTATCTACCTACCACCTATTGCTACCTAGCTATCAAGCCATTTAGCCATGTAGTCATCTATCTATCTAGCTAGCTGCTAAGCTATCTAGCTATCTAGCCAGCTGGCCATCAAGCTTTCTAGCCATCTACTCATCAAGCCATCTCGCCATCTGCCCATCCAGCCATCTGGCTTTATTCAGCTCGCCATCTACCCAGCGAGCCAGCTTCCAAGCTGAACAATTTCCCAAGTAGCCAGCTAGCCTTCCAACCATCTAGCCAGAAAGCCATTTAGCCATCTCGGCATCCAGCCATATATATATATAGCCGGCGTGAGCGATCTATCTGTCAATTTAGGTTGCAAGGTAGCTATCTACAAACCTAGATATGACTAGATCTCCCTCTGTGGGCCTCGCGAGAGAGAGAGCGCACCCCACAGAGAGCTGCCTATATCTCTAGCTAGCGATCTTGCAATCTAGTTATTCAGCTATCTACACATCCAGCTATCTAGCTTTCAAGTTATGCAATGCGGGTAGCTAGCTACCCAGGTAGCAAACCATGTTTCTATATAGACAGCTAATATGCTCTCTGGCTGTCCATCCTATTGGCTAGAAATGTAGCTCACTGGTTATCCAGCCATCTAGTTATCAGGGCAGCCAGTTACTACTGAATTCCAGTGAAGACAAGCCCAATCTTTACAAACTTTCCCCATATGTCAGTTTCGCCATTCCGGGGATTATCCTCCGGACCTACCATAATAGCAAGGATGTCCTTCCACAAATTAGGAGACCAAAACTGCACACAATACTCCACCTGTGGTCTCACCAGGGCCGGGTCAACTGCAGAATGGCCTCTTTACTCCTATACTCAAATCCTCTCGTTATGAAGGCCAACATACCATTAGCATTAGTGAAGGGTCTGAAGAAGGGTGTCGACCCGAAACGTCACCCATTCCTTCTCTCCCGAGATGCTGCCCGACCTGCTGATTTACTCCAGCACTTTGTGTATAAATACCTTCGATTTGTACCAGCATCTGGAGTTATTTTCTTATATTAGCATTAGTGCGTTTTTCTGCACTCATATTCGAGCTTTCCACAATTAACTAGAGCAGACCTCAACATTCAGACAATATGTTCACACTCAGTGTCGTCAGTCTGTTCACCACCCTCCCTCTGTCTATTTCTCTCTGTGGAATCTTTCTCCTCATTTCCCATTTGTTCCGTCAGGACCTTCATCCTGTCCTCCCGAACAGATAGACGGAACATCTAATTCCGACCCTCAGCCATACGCTATGCTACACAGCACATCCCATGTTCTCCCTGACAATCTCAGTGAAACCTTTACCTGTTTTATAATAATTCAGCTCCTTGTGCTGTACCTCACTGGGAGTAGGGCCGAAACGTCGAATTCGACCTGTTGCTTTCACAGACCTGCTTGACCAGCTGAGTTCCTCCAAGATTCAAGATTCCAGGTTTAGTATCTTTATTCCCTTTTGATACTAAACTTTTTTTCTGGGTCGGTGGAAGATATTTGTTTTATCCTCTTCCATCACCTGCTGATCATTGTCCTTTGCCACAGTCTAAACTTACAGCGCGTAAACAGGCCCTTCGGCCCATCGAGTCCGCTCCAACCAGTGATCCTCGCATATTAACTCAATCCTACATGCAATAGTTGCCCCTCACGTTTATACCAATCCAATTAACCTACAAACCTGTAGGTCTTTGGAGTGAGGAAGTGATCTCGGAGAAAACTCACGGGAAACGTACGAACTGCGAACAGACATCACCGTAGTCGGAATCGAACCCGGGTCTTCAGCCGCAATCGTTGTAAGGCAGCAACTCTACCTGTGCGCCCATAGTTAGTATGTTTGCAACTGACACCGAACCAATG
>NW_027601506.1:110919-113733 GCF_053455715.1 Rhinoraja longicauda | reverse complement strand
TGCATTTTCACACTTCTATACATTTTGCCTGATGGGACAGAGGAGAAGCATGATTGGCAATGGTGCGACTCGTTCTTGATTATGCTGCTGGCCTTGCCGAGGCAGCGTGGTTTATAAATTGAGTCAATATATGGGAGGTTGCTTTGTGTGATGGTCTGGACAATTCGCAGCAATTTCTGGCGTTCTTGTATGGAGCTGTTCCCAAACCAAGCTGTGATGCATCTTGATAAAATACTTTCTATGGTGCATCTGTCGAAGTTGGTGAGAGTTGTAGAGGGCACGCTGAACTGGCTAAGCCTGCCAAGGACATGGATGGGTGAAGTTCGGTTCGAGACCCTTCTTCAGACTGATTGTGGTGGGAAGCTGGAGAAGGCTGGAACAGCAGGACAAAGCGAGTTGAATGATGAGTGGGTGAATATCGTTTTCATAGTTAGGTGGTTGAGACCAGAGGTTAAAAGATAAAAGTTGCGAGATAAGGATTGAGCAGGTTGGAATTATAAAGAGAGAGGAGGGAATATCGGTTGAAGATGGAGGTGGAGGGGATTAACAAGTGCGAGTCCGCGTGAAGCAAGAAGAAAGTGCGAGAGAAGAGCGGGAAGTTGCACGTTAGTTACCTGCCATTTGCTAATGTTCATACCATTAGGTTGCAAGGTTCCCAAGCGGACTATGAAGCGGCGTTCTTTCTGTTTTAATGTAACCTCTCTGGCGCTGGTGGAGGCCCAGGACAGAAAGGTCAGTGTGCGAGGGGAGTTACAATGGCTTGCAACGGGGAGATACGGCAAGCCTTAGCACAACGAGGGTGAGTGTTGGACAAAACGGTCGCCGAGTCTCCATTTCACCACGCCGATGTAAAGGAGGCCATATCTGGAACACCACATGCAGTAGATGAGATTAGAGGAGGTGCAGGTGAACATCTGTCTCACCTGGAAGGGCCGCTCGAGCGTGAGGGAAGAGGTATAGGGACAGCTGTTACATCCCATGGTGGCTAACCGTTTCAACTGCACTTGCCAAGAAAGGCTTTGGAAAGAGAAGTGATGGTAAGTGATGGAGAGGTGGGGAAATGGATAGAGAAATCGGTCGTACAAAGATAAAAGGGAGAGATAGAGGAGAAGACGAAAGAAGAGGTGGAGGGAGAGTGAACGGTCAAAGGGAGAGTGGGAGAATGAGGAGAGAGGGGAGTTCAGAGCGAGTGGGTTGGCAAAAGTGGGAGAGGGAAGCATTAGAGAGATACAGGGAGAAGGAGGGAGAGATGCAGTAAGAGTGGGAGGGGGAGGAGAGAGAGGTTGGCAGAGAGCGGGCGGCACAGAGAGGGAGAATAGAGAGTGTAGTGGAGAGAGTAACAGTTCAGAGAGAGAATAGCAGTAAAGATGGAGAGAGAGAGAGAAAGAGAGGAGGGAGAGATGATGCATCATTCGCCGTTTGTTCTACTTTTAAGACAATTCTGAGGCGGCAATGGTTCTGTTCACTGAGTGTCGTGAGTCTTTGGGTCGTTCCTCCTCAGAGGTGACGAAGGTAGAGAATGTTGTTGTCCCAAGGCAAAGCCAGATCCATTCCAGGCAAGCAAGGACTAAATGCTTACTAGGGGTCTCCGGGTTGAAGTCACAATCAGTTAAGCCGCGATCACATTGAGTGTTAAAACAGAGTGGATGGGCCATTTTAATCTGATGTGATCTGTTGAACTAATTCATCACGCTGTGGACAAAGGCTGTCCAGTCCACCTTCAAACTGGGCACCAGAAGCCTTGCGACGGTCCCTTGAATTTGGGATTGCCTTGCTGAGTGAAGAAAATCAGATAAACAACATGAGGCGGAGAGTTGGACCAGATGGAGTTTGAAACAATATTCCCTTTGCTGGAACAATGCCGCTCCCAATTTCCATCCCTCAGTATCGCCACCATTCCCAGTCTTCTGAATTTCTCAAACAATTCCCTGAATAAATCACGACCTGTCTCAGCAGGGATTTCTCTTGGCTGATGTCATCTGTTTGCGAATCATTTGAAAAGCTCTATTTTTTTAAAACTCTGTTGAAACTTCACTGTCCCGGTGGAGACGGAAAATGGTATAAAATCTCCGGGAATGTTCTGCCCCAGAATTTCATTCCGAGAGATTACCGGTAGCTCACGGGGACACGTCGCTTGGCAGAGCAAATGGGGGAAAAGCTTTTGCAATATGACAACGTGGAGAAAATCTTGTATGTGATCATTGCTGCCGTTGGAGTCCCTGGTAAGTGAGCAGAACAATTCAAGTTTTATAACTCCGTCTGTTAACCGGTGTTGACCTGATTCTGATCGTGTTACATGATTCACAAATGATGATCGTTGTACAAGAATATGTGAAGTATATCAATCCTCTCAGTGAATTAACGCGGTGATTTTTCTCATTTTCAGACAGCCGAAACTACCTCTCTTTCTCCCACTGCCGGGGCCCACTAGAATGTTGTTCTTGCCTTCAGTGAGACCTTGCCCAGAGTTGTCCCAGTGCTCGGGACAGGCAGCTCTCCGGGACGGTGTGACAGGGAGGGGTTTACATTGTGAAGTTCACTGTTTCTGAGTTATTGATCAGAGTGAACACCCGCTCGTGTGGACATGTCTCACTGTGGAGTCTGTTACAGTCGGATTCAACCCGCCTGTTGGTCAATAATTGGACCGATCTCCTGAACCGGTGGCCGCGGATCTACCGGCGTGTGTTGTTACCGACCTGAACTCAGTGTGGAATGAATCCATTAACGGAGCCACTCTGCTGCCGGATCCTAAGTTGTCCCTGCGTTCCCTCTGGAACCCTTCTCGTCCCCATCAGATGCCGAGTTCCCAGAGCC
>NW_027601506.1:80919-105919 GCF_053455715.1 Rhinoraja longicauda | reverse complement strand
AAGGCCTTGTATCATCTGCCCAATGGTGGAGGTCCCCAACAGACTGTTGCAGGGGTGTGAGGAGTCTTTGCGGATGCTGGTGGCTTTTCTGAGGCATCGTGTGTTGTAGATGCCCTCCAAGGCTGGTAGCTGTGTTCCGATGGTCCTCTGAGCTCTATGGACTACCCGCTGAAGAGCTTTCCTTTCTGCCTCCGTGCAGCTGAGGTACCACACAGGGATGCCATGCGTTAGGATCCTCTCTATGGTGCAGCGGTAGAAGGTCGTCAGCAGCTGTTGGGGCAGACCGGACTTCTTCAGTGTTCTCAGGTAGAACAGTCGTTCTTGACCAGCGCAGTGGTGTTATTGGACCATGTTAGGTCCTCCGAAATGTGGGTGCCCAGAAACTTGAAGCTGGACACTCTCGCCACACTGTCCCCGTTGATAAAGGTCGGGGCGTATTCCCCGTTGTGTGACCTACGGAAGTTGATGATTAGCTCCTTGGATTTGGTGGTATTTAGGGGCAGTTTGTTATCCGAGCGCCAGTCCGCCAGGTTCTGTAGTGTGTTTCATCACCTTTGGTGATCAGCCCGATCACCGTTGTGTCGTCTGCAAACTTGACAATGGTGTTGGTGTCGAATGCAGGAACACAGTCGTGTGTGAAGAGGGAGTAGAGCATTGGGCTCAGGACACAGCCCTGTGGTGTGCCGGTACTCAGGGCGATAGTGGAGGACAGGTGCGGGCCCATTCTCACTGCCTGCGGTCGATCCAGCAGGAAGTCCAGGATCCAGTCGCATAACGACGACCTGGTGGAGTTTGGTGATGAGTTTGGTGGGGATGACCGTGTTTGAAGGCAAAGCTATAGTCAAGTCAAGTGAAGTCAAGTCAATTTTATTTGTATAGCACATTTAAAAACAACCGACGTTGACCAAAGTGCTGTACATTTGATTAGGTTCCAATAGAAAAAAAATGAAAACATACAGTAGCACGCAAACAGTTCACAGCGCCTCCTCAATGAGCCTCAAACGCTAGGGAGTAGAAATATGTTTTGAGCCTGGACTTAAAGGAGTCGATGGAGGGGGCAGTTCTGATGGGGAGAGGGATGCTGTTCCACAGTCTAGGAGCTGCAACCGCAAAAGCGCGGTCACCCCTGAGTTTAAGCCTAGACCGCGGGATAGTGAATAGCCCCAAGTCGGCCGATCTGAGGGACCTGGAGTTAGAGAGGGGGGTTAGAAGATTTTTGATGTAGGGGGGGGGGGATGTCCATTTAGGGCTTTATACGTGAATAGGAGGAGCTTGAAGTTGATTCTGTACCGTACAGGGAGCCAGTGGAGAGAGGCCAGGATCGGGGTGATGTGGTCCCTTTTACGGGTACCCGTCAGGAGTCTCGCTGCGGCGTTTTGGACCAGTTGCAGGCGGGACAGGGAAGATTGGCTGATCCCAGTGTATAGGGAGTTGCAGTAGTCTAGGCGGGAGGAAATGAAAGCGTGAATGATTTTTTCTGTGTCGTCGAATTGGAGGAAAGGTTTGATTTTAGCTATGGTTCGAAGTTGGAAGAAGCTGGCTTTTACCACAGCGTTGACTTGCTTATCAAATTTTAATGCAGAGTCAAATATCATGCCGAGGTTTTTGACATGCGGTTTGACTAGGCAGGATAGGCTTCCAAGACTGCCTGTTATCAATTTGATGGAGTCGGGGGGGGGCGAATAGGATGACCTCAGACTTGCTCTCATTTAATTGGAGGAAGTTCTGTGCCATCCAACATTTTATGTCCTGAAGGCAGTGTGAGAGGCTGTTTAAATTTGACTGGTTGTTGGGTTTCAGGGGGAGGTAAAGCTGAGTGTCATCGGCATAGCAGTGGAAAGAAATGCCGTGCCTTTGAATGATTTGGCCAAGGGGGAGCATGTATGGAGAGAAGAGAATGGGGCCTAGGATGGAGCCTTGTGGAACTCCGCAGGAGAGGCTAGCTGGAGCAGAGGAATAACTGCCTATGTTGATGGCGAAACTCCTATCTTTGAGGTACGAAGCGAACCAGCTCAGGGCAGTGCCACCAATGCCAACCGCGTACCGGAGACGGTCAGTAAGGATGGTGTGGTCCACTGTATCGAACGCTGCGCTGAGGTCGAGAAGGAGCAGGATTGCACAGTCGCCGGTGTCGATGGCGAGAAGCAGTCAATGAGTAGCATCCTCACGTACGTGCCCTGTCTCTCCAGGTGAGTCAGGACAGTGTGAAGACCCAGAGAGATGGCGTCCTCTGTGGATCTGTTTGCCCTATGTGCACATTGATGCGAGTCCAGTGAGTCAGGGATGCTGGATTTGATGTGTGAGAGGAACAGCCTTTCAAAACACTTCATGACTACCGGAGTTTGGGCAACCGGGCGATAGTCGTTCAGGTTGGAGATCTTTGCTTTTTTCGGCACCGGCACTATGGTAGACGACTTCAGGCACTTGGGGACTGTAGCCAGAGATAACAACAGGTTAAAATCCTGGTGAATACCTCAGCCAACTGTTCAGCACAGTCCCTAAGTAATCCTTCCTTGAACTCCATCCGAGCCTGCGGCCTTGTGTGGCTTGACCGTTCGCGGAGTGAGACCACACCTGGAGTACTGTGTGCAGCTTTGGTCTCCAGATTTGAGGAAGGACGTCCTTGCTATTGAGGGCGTGCAGCGTAGGTTCACCAGGTTAATCCCCGGAATGGCGGGACTGTCGTATGTTGAAAGACTGGAGCGACTGCAGACTGCAAATTTGCCGATGATACAAAGCTGGGTGGTAGTATGAACTGTGAAGAAGATGCTATGAGGTTGCAGGGTGACTTGGACAGGTTGTATGAGTGGGCGGGTGCATGGCAGATGCAGTTTAATGTGGATAAGTGTGAGGTTATCCACTTTGGTGGTAAGAATAGGAAGGCAGAGTATTATCTGAATAGTGTCAAGTTAGGAACAGGGGATGTACAACGAGATCTGGGTGTCCTAGTGCATCAGTCACTGAAAGGAAGCATGCAGGTACAGCAGGCAGTGAAGAAAGCCAATGACATGTTGGCCTTCATAACAAGAGGAGTTGAGTATAAGAGCAAAAAGGTCCTTCTGCAGTTGTACAGGGCGCTAGTGAGACCACACCTGGAGTACTGTGTGCAGTTGTAGTCTCCTAGTTTGAGTATAGGAGCAAAGAGGTCCTTCTGCAGTTGTACAGGGTCCTAGTGAGACCGCACCTGGAGTACTGTGTGCAGTTTTTGTCTCCAAATTTGAGGAAGGATATTCCTGCTATTGTGGGCGTGCAGCGTAGGTTCACCAGGTTAATTCCCGGAATGGCGGGACTGTCGGATGTTGAAAGACTGGAGCGACTAGGCTTGTACACACTGGAATTTAGAAGGCTCTTATCGAAACGTATAAGATTATAAAGGGGTTGGACACGTGAGAGGCAGGAAACATGTTCCCAATGTTGGGGGAGTCCAAAACAAGGGGCCACACAGTTTAAGAATAAGGGGTCGGCCATTTAGAACGGAGATGAGGAAAAACTTTTCCAGTCATTTAGTCGTGAATCTGTGGGACTCTCTGCCGCAGAAGGCAGTGGAGGCCAATGCTCCGGATGCACTCAAGAGAGAGCTAGATAGAGCTCTTAAGGATAGCGGAGTCAGGGGGGTATGGGGAGAAGGCAGGAACGGGGTACTGATTGAGAATGATCAGCCACGATCACATTGAATGGCGGTGCGTACAGGCTCGAAGGGCCGATTGACCTTCTCTTGTACCTATTGTCTATTGTCTATTGATTGGGGAGAATCCAGCTTGTGGGGGTGAGGGGAATGGGAGGTATCCAGATTTGGGGAGTAGAGGAAGGGAGATAGCCAGCTGGGGAGTGTTAGCCTGCCGGGGTGGGATGTAGCCAGCTAGAGGGAGTAATGGATGCAAGGTAGCCAGTTTGGGGCAGTAAGGGGGAATGGGAGATAGCAAGCTTGGGGAGTGAGGGATGAGAGGGAGACAGCTTACGGGAGTAAGGGACTGGAGGTACACAACTTAGCTCGGTAAGGGAAGGGAGGTAGCCAGGTTAGGGGGTAAGGGATGGGGGGTAACCAGCTTGGGGGAGTAAGCTGGAATGGGAGGAAGCAATCGGAGGAGGTGTAAGGGATGGGAGGTTATAAACTTGGGGAGGCCATTTTGTTGAGAGAAACAGCGAGCACATGTGGCGGCCATTTTGTTGGCAGAAACAGCGAGCACATGTGGCGGCCATTTTGTTGACAGAAACAGCGAGCACATGTGGTGGCCATTTTGTTGGCAGAAACAGCGAGCACATGTGGCCCTTCAAAAGCCCACAAATGGCTTCCTCCTGCACCTATCTTTCTATGCTTTCATGGGTTTACCGTGAAAAGCTGACGGGTGGAGAATTCCATCCCGGATCCACGGACCGGCTCACAGTGAGTGATAATTGGCCATGGAACACATTTAAGTCAATTAAAAATTCTTGTATTTTATTAATGTGTGCTGATCTGAACGAAATCTCCGCTGCTCCAGGGAGGCGGATTGCCCATGGTTTGGGCAAACTGCGGTGACCGGTAATCAAACCCTGGCCGACTGCTCAGCAGGCAGCTGGTGTGCAGTGATCAATAACTGAAGAAAGCAGATGCACAACAGCATGTATTTTCCCCAGATTCCAGAGCAGCAATAGTGACGATCAGAGGCACCAAATTTAGAAAAGGAAATGCGGAAACTACCCACTGCGAGAAATTATCCCCAAATGATCAATTGATTGACTGGTGGGTAGCAGTTCTCGATCTGTACACCGGATGGCCCCATCACCCAAAAGCTCGAAGTTGGGCAACGCCCAGGAATTGTTCACCCGGGATGGAACTAGAATGAGAGTCAGCGCTTCAATGTCTGAGGAACTAAAAATAGAACTTCGCACAGCTCGCAACAGTTGACAAAATGAATCTTTGATATAAAATATTATTTTCAAGCAAGTGCGGTTGGTTTCTAAATTATGGCCAACCGTGGAAAAGCAATAAGAGGCCAATTCGCGACTCATCCCCGGCTGTCTTCCAGTCACGCAATCCCACTCTATTTATAGTTATAGAGTCAACCAGCACAACGGAAACCCTTATGGAACAAGCCAATGGAATGTTGGCCTTCATAACAAGAGGAGTTGAGTATAGTAGCAAAGAAGTTCTTCTGCAGTTGTACAGGGCCCTAGTGAGACCGCACCTGGAGTACTGTGTGCAGTTTTGGTCTCCAAATTTGAGGAAGGATATTCTTGCTATTGAGGACGTGCAGCGTAGGTTTGCTAGGTTAATTCCCGGAATGGCGGGACTATCATATGTTGAAAGACTGCAGCGACATGGCTTGTATTCACTGGAATTTAGAAGAATGAGAGGAGATTGTATCGAAACGTATAAGAGTATTAAGGGGTTAGACACGTTCGAGACAGGAAACATGTTCCCAATGTTGGGGGAGTCCAGAACCAGGGGCCACAGTTTAAGAATAAGGGGTAGGCCATTTAGAACTGAGATGTGGAATTCTCGGCCTCAGAAGGCAGTGGAGGCCAGTTCTCTGAATGCATTCAAGAGAGAGCTAGATAGAGCTCTTAAGGATAGCGGAGTCAGGGGGTATGGGGAGAAGGCAGGAACGGGGCACTGATTGAGAATGATCAGCCATGATCACATTGAATGGCGGCGCTGGCTCGAAGGGCCGAATGGCCTCCTCCTGCACCTATTGTCTATTGTCTATTGTCTATTGTCTTCCAGTCACACAATTCCACTCTATTTATATTTATAGAGTCAACCAGCACGACGGAAAACCTTATGGAACAAGCTGACTATGCCACGAAATAGTTCAGTTAGCTTAGATCAGTAGGACTGAAGGCTGATAAATCGTCAGCGCCTGCTGGTCTGCATCCCAGAGTAATCAAGGAGATGGCTCTAGAAATCGTGGACGTATGGGTGATTATTTTCCCATGTTCAATAGATTAAGGATGAGTTCCTGTGGATTGGAAGGGAGCGAATGTTAACGTATTTTTCAAGAAAATAGCGAGAGAGAAAACGGGGAATTATAGATCATCGGTGTTGGAAAAGATGGTGGAGTCAATTATTAAAGAGGTAATAACGGCGCATTTGGATAGCAGTAAAAGGATTGGTCCAAGTCAGCATGGATTTATGATGGGGAAATCCTGCTTGACTATCTTCTGAATTTTTTTCAGGATGTGACAAGTAAAATGGACGGAGAGCCAATGAATGTAGTGTATCTAGGCGTTCAGGAAGGCTTTGGTAAGTTCCCACACGGAGATTGGTGAGCAAGAATAGAGCACATGGTATTGGGTGTAGGGCATTGACATGGATAGATAATTGGTTTGCAGACAGGAAGCAAAGAGTAGGAATAAATGGGTCCCTTTCAGAATGGCAGGCACTGGCGAATGGAGTGCCGCAAGGCTCGATGCAGGGGCGCAACGATTTACCATATATATTAATGATTTGGATGATGGAATTAGATGACACAAAGCTAGGTGGAGGTGTGAACTGTGAAGAGGATGTTAGGAGGTTGCAGGGTGACTTGGACAGGTTGAGTGAGTGGGCAGATGCAAGGCAGATGCAGTATGACGTAGATAAATGTGGGGTTATCCACTTTGGCGGCGAAAACAAATAGGGAAATTATTATCTCAATGGTGTCAGATTCTGGAAAAGGAAAGAACCAGGGGCCACTGTCTAAGAATAAAGGGGAGGCCATTTAAAACGGAGGTGCAAAAAAAAAATCACCCAGATAGTTGTGACTTCGTGGAATTCTCTGCCACAGAAGACAGTGGAGTCCAATTCACTGGATGCATTTTAAAATGAGTTGGACATAGCTCTGGGGGCTAGTGGAATCAAGGGATACGGGGAGAAGGCAGGCACGGCTTACAGATTGTGGATGATCAGCCATGATCACAATGAATGGCGGTGCTGGCTCGAAGGGCCAAATGGCCACCTCCTGCACCTATTTATCTATGTTTCTATGTCTCTAATAACCGTTCACTATGTGCAGTCCATTTAATCGGCCGGGGGAATTCACCGCAACCATCGTGTCGGCGGTCCACATACCACACAAAGCCAACACCAAGGTGGCAGCGGATGAATTATACTCGGTCATGAACTCTCTTTAAGAACCAAACCCTATGGTACTGTTCATCATTTGCGATGAACTCAACCAATCTAGCCTCAGGAATGCACAGGTAACTAAAATCAACATCTCTCTCTCTCCCCCAGCCCATCCCCCTCGGCAGGGCTTAAGCACTCTGACCTACACGACCAGTAAGTATGCCTGCCGTTCCATTTGTCGCTCTCGTTTGTCATCCGATCATTTATTGGTGGTGCTCCTGCTGGCATTCAGAAAGATTTAATAACGAAGCACCAACGAAAAGAGCAACACAGCTGTGGTCTGAGAAGACCGGGAGTCTCCATTAGGTCTGCCCTCGTTCGATGAAGTTAAGCTATTTGCAGTTTCACAGAGCGAAGGCACAGTAATCGGTCCGATTGGATATGCGTTACGGAAGATTGAGTCGTAATATGAAGGCGAATTATCAGGAAATCAACTCAATCGAAGTCCGGGCTGCATACAAAGACTGTGGCAAACGTCAATAATGATCAGTTAATGGACGACGAAACAAATCTCCGTCATCAAACAATATAAATCTTTAATTTCAAAGGAGAATACCGATGCTGTAATCTTGAATAAAGAGACATAACTCAGCGGGTCATGCAGCATCCGTAGAAGCAGCTGACGTAAGTTGAAGATTCGGGGCCATGAGACGGAGCAGAAGGCATCAATGATTAGAAAGTTGGAAAGTAAATGATGGGGCCGATCAATGGCAACATGTGAATGTTCCTGTGTAGCGTAGTGCGTGGCTGGGGATCAGAGTGAAGATGTTCCGTCTGCCTGTACGGGAGGACTGGATGAAGCTCATGACGGAACAGATGGGGAGTGAAGAGAGAGGTTCCACTGAATGGAATAGACAGAGAGCGGGTGGTGAACAGAGTGGTGTCACTTGGTGTTAAATGTTATCTGGGTATGTTGGGATCTGTCCTCGTCTGGGGTGGGAATCTGCAATAAAGGGATCAGGAAAATGCACGTCCGTTTACAGGGCAACGGGTCATGAATGGAAATTCCATCCCCGATGCACAGACGACCTCATAGTGAATAATAATTGCCTATGGGATCCATTTTACTCCAGAACCCCTTCCTGCATCATTTATAGGTTCAAGGTGAATGTGGAAAAGATTAGTAGGAACCTGATGGGTACATTTTTCACGCAAAGAATGGTGGATGTATGGAACAAGCTGCCAGAGGAGGTCGTTGAGGCAGGAACTGTCCAAACATGTAAGAAGCAGTTAGACAAGTACATGGATCAGACAGATTTGGAGGCATATGGGCCAAACTCGGCCAGGTGGGAGTCGTGTAGCTGGAACAGGTTGGCCGGTGTGGGCAAGTTGGGCCGAATGGCCTGTTTCCACTCTGTATCATTCTATGACTCTGAGTCTATGCGTGAATTGCTATCGGAATTAAGTATCTGTGCTCTCTGAAGGCAGATTTCCCGTGCATTGGGAACGTTGCGGTGATCGGAATCGAACCCCGGCCACCTGGTCGGGACGCAATTGTTGAGGCACCGTTGCCGATTGATGAAAGGAGACGCACAAATAGCACAGTGTTTCCCCCGGAGCGGGAGCCGGAATAATGACAGTCTGATGCAAAAACTCAGGAAACATAAAATCGGAAAATATGCGAGGATTTCTCACGGAATGATATCGCGCGTCCGGACGCCGTGAGACCAGCGGTCCGCGGTTTGTCGATGGATGTGTTCCGTTTCATCAAGAAATGCAAGTGCCGGCTGTTTTACAATAGAGACATTTAGGTGTCGTCCTAATCAGAATGCCTTGGATGAAAAGGGAGATTCACACTTGGTTAATGTCTTGATCTGAGGCTTTGAAGCAAGATGTACCGGGCCCTGGTGAGACCGCACCTGGAGTACTGTGTGCAGTTTTGGTCTCCAAATTTGAGGAAGGATATTATTGCTATGGAGGGCGTGCAGCGCAGGTTCACTATGTTAATTCCCGGAATGGCGGGACTGTCGTATGTTGAAAGGCTGGAGCGATTGGGCTTGTATACACTGGAATTTAGAAGGATGAGGGGGGATCTTATTGAAACATATAAGATAATTAGGGGATTGGACACATTAGAGGCAGGAAACATGTTCCCAATGTTGGGGGAGTCCAGAACAAGGGGCCACAGTTTAATAATAAGAGGTAGGCCATTTAGAACGGAGATGAGGAAGAACTTTTTCAGTCAGAGAGTGGTGAAGGTGTGGAATTCTCTGTCTCAGAAGGCAGTGGAGGCCAGTTCGTTGGATGCTTTCAAGAGAGAGCTGGATAGAGCTCTTAAGGATAGCGGAGTGAGGGGGTATGGGGAGAAGGCAGGAACGGGGTACTGATTGAGAGTGATCAGCCATGATCGCATTGAATGGCGGTGCTGGCTCGAAGGGCTGAATGGCCTACTCCTGCACCTATTGTCTATTGTCTATTGACCCTGAACGGAACACGAAGGACAAGTGTGATCACCACAAGTCAAACAGAGATAAGAGGATTCCAAATCAGGCTGGGGGCTCAATTCAAGCAAGCGGGTGCCTGGCGACTGCATTGGCTCTGATGACCACCACTGTTTACGAGCCGAACAATGCATCTCAATTGTTGGATAATCCGCTTTGAACAGGGAAACGCAGTTTCATCAATACGTATTCACCCACCACCCGATGGTTCTGTCTAATACATCCCGATGGCAGAGATCATAAAGCATTTACACATATAGCGCGGAAACAGGCCGTGCCGCCCAACATTCACGTGTCGATTAAAATGGACCATCTGATCTAATTCGGTTTGCCTACATCCCCGAAAACCTTTCCAAACCGTGTACCCGTCCAAATGTCCTTCACATTGTGTGTGCCTCAGCATGTTTCTGGGCAGGTTGTTTCACATTTCCTCAACCCTCTGAATGAAATAGTTGCCCCTCACGTTTATAATCAACATTAACACCTCTCACCTTAAACCCATGCCCTATCGTGCTTTATTTTCCTACCCTGTTAAATAGACTGTGCATTCACTCCATTTATTCCCCTCATACCCTTTTCGCCTGTAGATGTCACCTCTCAGGCCCCTGTGCTCCTAGGAATAAAGTCCAAACCTGTCCAACGAAGCCCTGTAGCCCAGGCCCTCGAGTGCTGGCAACATTTTCATCAATCAAGCATAATTGCGCAAAGATCAATTCTCGGTGAGCGGTCGGTCCGAACGAACCATCTGGCCCGGTTTTGAAATAGTGCGCCTTTCAACGTATTCGCCGCCATCTGTAAACATTGTTTTTGTGTCAGTTGCAAACATACTAACTATGGGCGCACAGGCAGAGTTGCTGCCTTACAACGATTGCAGCTGAAGACCCCGGTTCGATTCCGACTACGGTGCTGTCTGTTCGCAGTTCGTACGTTCCCCCGTGAGTTTTCCCCGAGATTGTTGGTTTCCTTCCACACTCCAAAGACCTACAGGTTTGTCGGTTAATTGGCTTGGTATGAGCCAAGTGCATGTAGGATTGAGTTAATATGCGGGGATCGCTGGTTAGAGCGGACTCAATGGGCCGAAGGGCCTGTTTCCGCGCTGTAATTTAGACTGTGGCAAAGGACAGTGATCAGCAGGTGATGGAAGAGGATAAAACAAATATCTTCCACCGACCCAGAAAAAAAGTTTCGTATCAAAAGGGAATAAAGATACTAAACATGGAATCTTGAATCATGGAGGAACTGAATTGGTCAGCGTGTGAGCTCTCTCGATAGCAAGATAGCGAGATACCTAGGTAGCTATCGACATGCATTGCTAGATAGCTAGAAAGCTGGATAGTTGGAT
Source organism: Rhinoraja longicauda (assembly GCF_053455715.1). Taxonomy (NCBI): domain Eukaryota; kingdom Metazoa; phylum Chordata; class Chondrichthyes; order Rajiformes; family Arhynchobatidae; genus Rhinoraja; species Rhinoraja longicauda. The sequence continues at coordinate 95,046 of NW_027601506.1, read as the reverse complement.
ATATAGATAGTAAGATAGCTATCTCGCTAGATAGGCAGCCCTTTCAGGGGTGCGCTTTCTCTCGCTCATCCTCAGTGGGCCTCGTAAGAGAGGGAGATCTCGTTAGATCTAGCTGAATTGCTAGGTACCTAGCAAATGAGACAGATGGGTAGTTAGATCGTTAACTAAATAGCTATATATATAGATAACTAGCCTAGATGGCTAGATGGCTAGATAGCTAGATCGCTAGAAAGGTAGATGGCTATTTGGCGAGACGGTGAGAAGGCTAGCTGGGGAGAGGTAAAGGGACAGGTGTTGGTCGAGGGGGAGGTAAAGGGACAGGTGTTCTTCGAGGGCTGTGTCCCTTTGCCTCCCCCTCGACTCCATCCAAGGACCCAAACAGTCTTTCCAGGTGAAGCAGAGGTTCACCTGCACCTCCTCCAACCTCATCAACTGTATTCGCTGTTCCTGGTGTCAACTTCTCTACATCTGCGAGACCAAACGCAGGCTCGGCGATAGTTTCGCTGAATACGTCCGCTCAGTCCGTCTCAACCAACCTGATTTCGCGGTAACTCAGCATATCAACTCCCCCTCCCATTCCCAATCTGCCCTTTCTGTTCTGGGCCTCCTCCATTGTCAGAGTGAGGCCCAGCGCAAATTGGAGGAACAGCACCTCATATTTCGCTTGGGTATCAACATTGACTTCTCTAACTTCAGATAGTCCCTGCTTTCCCTCCCGATCCCCTCCCCCTTCCCAAGTCTCCCACCAGTCTTCCTGCCTCTATCTTTGTCCTATCTTTGTCCGGCCCCGTCCGCTGACATCAGCCTGAAGAAGGGTCTCGAACCGAAACGTCACCCATTCATTTTCTACTGAGATGCTACCTGACTCGCTGAGTTGCTCCTGCATTTTGTGTACCTTAGCTAGATAGCTAGTCAGGTAGATATAAACTATATTGATAGCTACATATCTAGATGGCTAGATAGCCACATAGCTAGATAGCTAGAGAGTTAGCGAGGCTGATAGCAAGTTAGTTGGATAACGAGATAGCTAGACTGCGTCGGGAATCGCACTTCTGCGCACATTTTCTCATGAAATTTGCAAAAAGTTGTGACGTCGTCGTTCAGGTCCATTGTCGAATCCTTGAATAGCGACCAGTGTTAGATAGAGCTCTGGGGGCTAGCGGAATCAAGGGATTTGGGGAGAAGGTAGGCACAGGTTATTCCTGATTGTGGGTGATCAGCCATGATCACAATTAGTGGCAGTGCTGGCTCGAACGGCCAAAGGGCCTCCTCCTGCACCTATTTGCTATGTTTTCTATGTCTGTAGACTCATTGCAATCCCGGAGTCAGTAATGAGTTCCTACGATCATATGCCATTTGAGTAAGTCACTCGGCTCACCGAGTCTGCTCTGCCATTCCATTATGGCTGCCCTGTCTTTCCCAATCAAACCCAACCCAAACTTTGACACTGTTACTAATCATGAGCCCGTCTATCGCTGCTTTTAAGTTATCTAATGACGGACTCCACATTCGTCTGTGGCAGAATTCCTCAGATTCACCACCCTCTCTGTTACTTGCGACCGGCACATTCCTTGTATGTGTACATACTTGGCCAATAAACTTATTCATTCATCCATTTATTCATTCATCATTCATTCATTCATTCATTCATTGATTCATTGATTCATTGATTCATTCATTCATTCATTCATCCATTCATTCATTCATTCATTCATCCATTCATTCATTCACTCATTCTCTGACTGGCCTCAGAATAAAATGCCGTACTTTTTAAAATGAGATGTTGAGGAATTTATTTCGTCAGAAGGTGGTAAATCTTTGGAATACTGTCACAGACGGCTGTGGAAACCGACATTGTTATTTGTAAAGCGATGATAGACAGGTTGGTGATTTGTAAGAGTGTCAACGGTTACGGCGAGAATGGAGTTGAGTGGGAAAGATAGGTGAGCCATGATTGAATGTCAGAGTAGATTCGATGTGCCCAATACCTTAATTATGCTGCCATGGCTAATGCACTTACTGTTTTGTTTAACAGTGCACCGCATCATCCACACACAGCGCGCCTCAGTGCATGTGCAGTAGCATTATACTGCCACAGCGCCATCCCGTGGATCAGCAATACACTGCAGCATCCACACACAGCGCACATCAGTGGATGTACAGTGGCAATATACTATCAGAGCGCCCTCCCGTGGATGCACACTGCAACATTGAGACACAACAGCCCCCAATGAATGTACATCGGAGCATCAGCGTTGCTGAAGATGGATCTTAAGGTTCCAGTGCGTAACTCACAGATCGTGGCAGCAGGTTTAGAGTTCTAAATAAGCCATGTAGAATGATTGCCATATTTGGTCGAGGCATTGAATATGACTCAGGACGTCAATATTCAGATTTAGAGAACTATTCTTCGGCCGGTTTTGCAGTTTTGTGTGCAGTTATGACCGCTCTCGGACAGGAAAGGCGTTTTGGAAAAGGTGCTCAAGACCCTTACAAGAACATCTCCTGGAGCATATGAAAAGCAGACGTTGGACTGATTTATTTGGAACACCGGAAATCGGGCAGTAACCTGATAGATCGATATCAAATTATGCGAGGCACAGATAGGATAAACAATTAGAACATTCCTCCCAAGATAGAAATATCAAATATTAGAGGCCACCCCTTTAAGGCGAAAGGGATTAATTTTAAGCGAGGTGTGCACGGAAAGCTGTTTACACAAAGGACAGTAAGTGTCTGAAACGAAATGACGCAAGTGGCCATTAGGTCAAAAGGAATAGGAATAGAATTAGGCCATTCGGCCAATCAAATCTCCGCCATTCAATCATGGCTGATCTCTTTCCCTCCGAACCACATTCTCCTGCCTTCTGCCCATAACTTCTGAAACCTGGACTAATCAAGAATCTATCTACCTACGCCTTAAAATATCAACTGACGTGGCCTACACAACCTTCTGTGGCAAAGAATTCCACAGATTCACCACCCTCTGATTAAATAAATGTCTCCTCATCTTGTTCATAACAGCAAGTCTTTTAATTCTGAGGGAATGACCTCAAGTCCTAGAATCTCCCACTAGTGGAAACATGCTCTCCACATCCACTCGATCCAAGCCCTTCACATCTCTATATGTTTCAATGAGGTCCACCCTCATTCTTCTACATTCCAGCGAGTGCAAGCCCCGTGTCGACAAACGCTCATCATAGGTTAACCTAATCATTCCAGGGATCATTCTTGTAAACCTCGTCTGGATCCTCTCCAGAGCCAGCACACCCTTCCTCCGACATGATGCCCAGAATTGCTCACAATATTCCAAATGCGCCCTTCCCAGTGCATCAACATTATAATCCCTGTTTTTGTATACAAGCCCTCTTGAAATAATATTAGCATTGATTTTGCTTTCTTTACTACCGATTCAACTTGCAGATACATTTTTGGGAATCTTGAACTAGCTCTCCCAAGTCCCTTTGCATCCCCATTTAGAAAGTAGTCTATGCCATTATTCCTCCTAGCAAAATGCATTGCTCTGCACTTTGCCGCACTATATTCTATCTGCCATTTCTCTGCAAACTCCCCCAACATGTCCAAGTCGTTCTGCAGTTCCCTGCTTTCTCTACACTACCTGCCCTTCCACCTATTTTCGTATCATCCGCAAACTTTGCCACAAAGCCTTCAATCCCCCTCGTCCAAATCATTAATATAAAACATGAAGTGTCGCGGACCCAGCACTGACCCTTGTGGATTCACTGCTAGCCAACTAGAAAAAAGCCCCCTTTATTGCCACTCTTTCTCTTCTGCCTTCCAGACAGCCTGCTATCCATGCTGTTATCTGCCCTTTTTATACCGTGGGCTCTCATCTTCCTAAGCAGCCAACGTGTGACACCTTCTCAAATGCTTTCTGAAAATCAAAGTAAACAACATCTACTGACTCTCCTTTGGCTGTCTTGCTATTTACTTCTTCAATTAATTCCAGCAAATTTATCAAGCACGACCTCCCCTTCACAAAGCCGTGCAAACCTGCCTATTTCATCGTGAACTTACAAGTACTCTGTCACCCTGTATAATGGACCCTAAATCTTACCAACTACCCCACTGGTGTTGGACGCAGATACAATAGTGACATTTAAGACAAGTTCAGATTTTCAGGCAATGAAGAGATATGCATTATGAATAGGCAGGTAAGGTTGGTCGTATCATGTTCGGCACAGCTATTATTAGCTGAAGGTCCTGACGTGCCTTGTACTTCGTGTAGGAAAGAAATGCAGATGCTGGTTTAAATCGAAGGTCGACACAAAATGCTGGTGTAGCTCAACGAGACAGGCAGCACCTCTGGAGACAAAGAATGGGTGACGTTTCGGGTCGAGACCATTCTTTAGACTGATGTCGGGGACGTCGGCGGGAAAGAGATAGAATTTTGTTGGAGACAGTGAGACTGTTGGGAGAACTGGGAAGGAAGGGGGATGGAGAGAGAGGGAAAACAAGCGCTAACTGACGTTAGATAAGTCAATGTTCATATCGCTGGTATGTTAACTGCCCAAGCGAAGTATGAGGTGCTGTTCCTCCAATTTGCGCTGGGCCTCACTCTGACAATGGAGGATGCCCAGGACAGAAAGTTCAGATTGGGAATGGGGGAGCGGGGGTGAGTTAAAGTGCTGAGCAACCGGGAGATCAGGTAGGACTGTGTGGAGCTGTTCAGCGAAACGATCGTCGAGCTTGCGCTTGGTTTCGCCGATGTCACTCCAGCAGTACAATCCCACAGTATACCGTTACAGCAGTATTACCTCACAGTGCGTCACTCCATCAGTACTATCCGACAGTATACCATTACACCAGTACTACCCCACAGTGCGTCACTCCATCAATTCCACCCCACATTATGTCACAACAACAGTACTACCGCACAGTGTGTCACCCCATCAGAACTACCCCAGAATGTGCCATTACTTCAACACTACCCTACGTTAGGTTATTCCATCAATACTACTTCACAGTCTGTCACTCCATCAGTACTACATGTTACTCCATTAGTTGTACCCAAGATCGTGCCACTCTCATCAGTACAACCCCACAGTATGTCATTCCATCATTTCTTTCTGACGGTGTTTCACTCTGTCAGTACCACCTTACGTATGTAATTTCATCAGTTCTACCCACAGTTTTCACCCCTTCAATAATACCATCGAATGTGTCACTATATCAGTACTACCCCAAAATATACCAGTCCTTCACTACTACCACACAGGATGCTAATCCATAAGTATTATCGCACAGCGTGTCACTCCATCAGTACTGCCACATCGTCGGTTACTCCATCATTACTGCATCACAACATGTCATTCATTCGGAACTATCCCATGGAATGCCATTGCATCAATACTACTAAATGGATAGTCATTCCATTAGTACTAACCCACAGTTTGTCATTCGATCAGTTCTCCCCCTCAATGTGTCACTCCACCAGAACTACCCTATAATGTGTCATTACATCAGTAGTACCCCCATTTAGTTTCACACCATTAATACTATCCCACAGTGTGGCACGACATCAGTTCTACCATATCGTTTGTTCCTCCATCAGTACTACCGCACACTGTGTCACTCCATCAGTTATACACCAAAATGTTTTACTCCATCAGTGCCCACCCAGTTTGTCACTTCAATAGTACAACCCCAAAGTGTATTGCTCCATCTGTGCTGCCCACATTGTGTCACTCCATCAACACTACCCCACTGGTTATCACTCCATCAATACAAGCCTACAGTATGTTAGACGATCATTACTAGAACACACTATGTTACTCCATCAGTACAATCCCAGAGCGTGTCACTCATCGGTACTACCGCACTGTATACCATTCCATCAATACACACTCACAGTTTTTCAACATCAGTACCACGTTGTGTATCATTCCATTAGTACTACCACACAGGGTGTCACTCTATAAGTACTATCCAACGGTGTGTCACTTCATCAGTACTACACAATGAGTCCTTCCATCAGTACTACCCCACAGTGCTTCAATCCACCAGTATTACTCTGGTATATGTCTATCCAACAGTACTACACCGCAGGGTGTCACACAATCAGTACTATTCCACAATATGCTATTGCGTCAGTACTGCCACATAGTGTGTCACTCCATCAGTACTACCTCCAAGTGTATCACTCCACCAGCACTACCCACAGTGTGCCACTGCATCAGTAATAAAATATAGTTTGTTACTCCATCTGTACTTCCCTGCACTGTGCCACTCCATCAGTGCCTCCCCATAGAGCATCGCACCATCAGGAATATCACTGGGGTTATCGTCGCATCAGTGCTACGCCAATGTGTGTCACTCCATCAGTACAATCCAGTGATTATCACTCCATCAGTATACCACGAAGCGTGTCACTCCATCAGTACTACCCCACAGTGTCAACCCATCAGTACTTCCTCGCAGTGTCACTCCATTAGTATTCCCCACAGTTTGTCACTCCATCAGCCCTACCTCACTTTGTCACTCCAACAGTAATTCCCCACAGTTTCACTCTATTAGTATTTCTGCACAATGTCTCACTCCATTAGTACTACCCGATGTTTATCATTCAATCAGGACTATCCCAGTGTGTCACCCCATAAGTGCTGCCACAAATTGTGTCACTCCATCAGTATTGCCGCTCAGTGTGTCACTGCATTAGTACTACACCACAGTTTGTCATCACAATAGTACTACCGCTCAGTGTGTCACTCCGTTGGTGAAACCACACAGTGTCTCACTGCATCAATACAACTCCATGGTGTTGCACTCCATCAGCACTGCCCAACATCATGTCACTCCAGTGCAAACCTAGAACGTGTCACTCCATCAATGCTCCCCGCAATATGTTCTTCCATCAGCACTCCCCAAAGTGTTTCACAACATCAGGACTACTTCAAATCTGCCATTCCATCCGCAATACCCCACAGTGTGCTAACCCATCGCAGCGACTCCATAGTGTGTAATTCCTTCACTATTTCACCAGTTTTTCATCGGATCAGAACTACCGCAGAGCGTGTCAGTCCATCAGTATTACTGCGTCACTCCAACAGAAAGTGCTATTGCATCCGTGCTACCCCGCAGTGTGTCATTCCATCAATACACCTCCACAGTCCGTCATTACACCAGTACTACTCCACAGTGTTACACTCCATCAGTACAACACTGGAGCGTGTTACTCCATCAGTACTACCCTACAATATGTTATTCCATCAGTACTACACCACAGTGATGCACTCCATCAGTACTGCCTTAAGCTTGTTATTCCATTTTGTACAACCACGCAGACTCATTCAATTAGTATTACCCATCAGTGTAACTCTCCATCTGTACTGCCCCACCGTCAGTCCTTACCATTCCACAATGTACAACCCGACAGTACCAAAAAAGATTGGGTCAATACTTCAGTACTAGCCCACTGTGCGCCATTCTGTCCACACTACCCCCAGGGGGTCATTCAATCAGCACTACACCGAAGTATCTCACTCTGTCAGTACAACCGCGCAATGTGTCAGACCATCAGTAATACGCACCGTGTCTCACTCCATCAGTACTGCACCACAGCGTGTCAATCCATCAGTTTTACCCCACGGGATGTAGTTGCACACTGAAGTAGTATTGACGGAGTGACAAACTGCGTGGTGGTACTGATGCAATGACCTCACAATTTGTCACTAAATCAGTGCTATTCCACTGTGTGTCACTCCGTCAGTACTACTCCGCAGTTTGTCATAATAACAGTACTACACATTGTGCCACTCCATGAGTATTACCGCAGTGTGTCACTACATCAGTAGAGCCCCACGGTGTATCATTCCATCAGAACAACTGCAAAGTGTGTCACTTCATCAGTACTACTGCAAATTGTGTCACTCCATCTGTACTAAACCACAGTATGTTAATCCACCCGTACTGCATCAACTGGGGTCACTCCATCAGTACTACAGCGCATTGTGTCACTCCATCAATACTACCCCACATTGTGTCACTCCATCAGTACTACCCCACAGTGTGTCACTACATCAGTACTACCCCACATTGTGTCACTCCATCAGTACTACCCCACAGTGTGTCACTACATCAGTACTACCCCACATTGTGTCACTCCATCAGTACTACCCCACAGTGTGTCACTACATCAGTACTACTGCGCAGTGTGTGACTTCACCAATACAACTTCAAAGTGTGTCACTCCATCTGTACCAACCCAGTGTGATAATCCACCATTACTACCATGCATTGTGTCACTCCATCAGTTCCACTGCACAGTGTGTCACTCCATCAGTAATGCCCCACAGCGTGTCACGTCGTCACTAATACTCACAGTATGCCATTACATCATTACAAACACACATGTTCACACCCTCAAACACAGTCAAACACGCACACACACATACCCGCGCACGAAGACACACACAATCTCTCAAATGCAATCACAAACAATCAAATATACTCTCACACATTCTCACATACAATCACACGTACACATGCACTCACACTAACAGATATTCGCACGCACTAGCACGAAGAGACACGCACTTATTCACACACATACACACGAACACATTCTCTGACAACACCATCATATACTCTCCCACGCGCACACACACACACACACACACTATCAAAGAATTACACGCTCAAACACTCTGGCAAACTCACATCCCACATATTCACTCACATTCTCACAAACAGCCACACACACGCACAGACGCAAACACTGTCCTTCACAAACCCACATGCACTCTCCCACTCAGACACAGATACATTCAATCGCACTTGCATCCACACTTACTAATGCTCACACACTCGCACGCACACTCACGCACTCGCACAGACACACACACACACACACACACACACACACACACACACACACAAATATAGGCACTCTTACATACTCTACCCGCATGCACACGCGCACATTTTGGGATTGAGTGTATCCTTGGATGTTCGCGTCGAGCAGCGCAGCGCAGTGTGGCCGGGAGTGTTCCCGGTGAGCTGGGCCAAGCCCTTCAGTCGGCCCGTGTCGGCCCGGTTCGCCCACCGCGGATGGCGATGAGAACCGCGCCTCGGGAGCGAGGTGGGAGCCGCGAGGAACCGCAGAGAGCGAGGTGGACCGTCGGAGAGCGAGGAAGGCCGCCGAGAACGAAGGGGCGACCCGCGGTGCGGCGGCAGGCAGGAGATACAACTATCCGGCCAACGTTTGTAACTTTGTCGGCGTCAAAATGTGGCGACTCTTGTGTACCGCCTCGGTGAGGTCTTCTACATGATGTTACCGGGTTGTCTGCAAAACTAAGCATTTCACTCTACCTGGGTACGTGATAATAAGGTATCGCTGAATCATTGAAATTCCCGCAACCGCATACACTAACGCATACACACACAAACCGACTCATGTGCACAATCTCACACATTCACACTCGCATACACGTGCTAGCACACTCTTGCACGGACTCGCACACTCACACTGTCACACACAATCAATATCTAATGCGAGTCAGGCTACACCTCTGGAGAAATCTAGTTGAGTATGTCAGTTCAGTTCAGTTTATTGTCACGTGTACTGAGGTACCGTGAAAAGCTTTTGTTGCGTGCTACCCAGTCAATGGAAACAAAATACATCATTACAGTGGAGCCATTTACATAGTATAGATACATGATAAGGGGATAACGTTCAGTGCGAGGTAAAGCCTGCAAAATCCGATCGAGGATAGTCCGAGGATCAACAAAGAGGTAGATAGTAGTTCAGCACTGCTTTCTGGTTGTGGTGGGATGATTCCGTTGCCTGATAACAGCTGGGAAGACGCTGTCCCTGAAACTGGAGGTGTGCATTTTCACACTTCTATACATTTTGCCTGATGGGACAGAGGAGAAGCATGATTGGCAAGGGTACGACTCGTCCTTGATTATGCTGCTGGCCTTGCCGAGGCAGCGTGGTTTATAAATTGAGTCAATATATGGGAGGTTGCTTTGTGTGATGGTCTGGACAATTCGCAGCAATTTCTGGCGTTCTTGTATGGAGCTGTTCCCAAACCAAGCTGTGATGCATCTTGATAAAATACTTTCTATGGTGCATCTGTCGAAGTTGGTGAGAATTGTAGAGGGCACGCTGAACTGGCTAAGCCTGCCAAGGACATGGATGGGTGAAGTTCGGTTCGAGACCCTTCTTCAGACTGATCCTGGTGGGAAGCTGGAGAAGGCTGGAACAGCAGGACAAAGCGAGTTGAACGATGAGTGGGTGAATACCGTTTTAATAGTTAGGTGGTTGAGACCAGAGGTTAAAAGATAAAAGTTGCGAAATAAGGATTGAGCAGGTTGGAATTATAAAGAGAGAGGAGGGAATATCGGTTGAAGATGGAGGTGGAGGGGATTAACAAGTGCGAGTCCGCGTGAAGGAAGAGATAGAGCGAGGGAAAAGCGGGAAGTTGCACGTTAGTTACCTGGCATTTGCTAATGTTCATACCATTAGGTTGCAAGGTTCCCAAGCGGACTATGAAGCGGCGTTCTTTCTGTTTTAATGTAACCTCTCTGGCGCTGGTGGAGGCCCAGGACAGAAAGGTCAGTGTGCGAGGGGAGTTACAATGGCTTGCAACGGGGAGATACGGCAAGCCTTAGCACAACGAGGGTGAGTGTTCGACAAAACGGTCGCCGAGTCTCCATTTCACCACGCCGATGTAAAGGAGGCCATATCTGGAACACCAAATGCAGTAGATGAGATTAGAGGAGGTGCAGGTGAACATCTGTCTCACCTGGAAGGGCCGCTCGAGCGTGAGGGAAGAGGTATAGGGACAGCTGTTACATCCCATGGTGGCTAACCGTTTCAACTGCACTTGCCAAGAAAGGCTTTGGAAAGAGAAGTGATGGTAAGTGATGGAGAGGTGGGGAAATGGATAGAGAAATCGGTCGTACAAAGATAAAAGGGAGAGATAGAGGAGAAGACGAAAGAAGAGGTGGAGGGAGAGTGAACGGTCAAAGGGAGAGTTGGAGAATGAGGAGAGAGGGGAGTTCAGAGCGAGTGGGTTGGCAAAAGGGGGAGAGGGAAGCATTAGAGAGATACAGGGAGAAGGAGGGAGAGATGCAGTAAGAGTGGGAGGGGAGAGAGGTTGGCAGAGAGCGGTCGGCACAGAGAGGGAGAATAGAGAGTGTAGGGGCGAGAATAACAGTTCAGAGAGAGAATAGCAGTAAAGATGGAGAGAGAGAGAAAGAGAGGAGGGAGAGATGTTGCATCATTCGCCATGTGTTCTACTTTTAAGACAATTCTGAGACGGCAATGGTTCTGTTCACTGAGTGTCGTGAGTCTTTGGGTCGTTCCTCCTCAGAGGTGATGAAGGTAGAGAATGTTGCTGTCCCAAGGCAAAGCCAGATCTATTCCAGGCAAGCAAGGACTAAATGCTTACTAGGGTCTCCGGGAGTGTGGGGTTGAGGTTACAATCAGTTAAGCCGCGATCACATTGTGTGTTAAAACAGAGTGGACGGGCCATTTTAGTCTGATGTGATCTGTTGAACTAATTCATCACGCTGACAAAGGCTGTCTAGTCCACCTTTAAACTGGGCACCTGAAGCATTGAGACGGTCCCTTAAATTTGGGATTGCCTTGCTGAGTGAAGGAAATCAGATAAACAACATGAGGTGGAGAGTTGGACCAGATGGAGTTTGAACCAATATCCCCTTTGCTGGAAAAATGACGCTCCCAATTTCCATCCCCCAGTATCGCCACAATTCCCAGTCTTTGGAGTTTCTCAATCAATTCCCTGAATAAATCACGACCTGTCTCAGCAGGGATTTCACTTGGCTGATGTCATCTGTTTGCGAATCATTTCAAAAGCTCTATTTTTAATTCTGTTGAAACTTCACTGTCCCGGTGGAGACGGAAAATGGTATAAAATCTCTGGGAATGTTCTGCCCCGGCATTTCATTCCGAGAGATTACCGGTAGCTCACGAGGACACGTTGCTGGGCAGAGAAAATGGGGGAAAAGCTTTGGGAATATTTCGACGTGGAGAAAATCTTGTACGTGATCATTGCTGCCGTTGGAGTCCCTGGTAAGTGAACAGAACAATTTAAGTTTTATAACTCCGTCCGCTAACCGGTGTTGACCCGATTCCGATCGTTTCACAAGCTTCCCAACTGATGATCGTTGTGCAAGGTTATGTGAGGTATATCAATCCTCTAAATTACATATTTTTGAATCAACGTTGTGACTTTTCTCATTTTCAGGCAGCCGAAACTAACCCTCTCTTTCTCCCACTGCCGGGACCCACTAGAATGTTGTTCTTGCCTTCAGTGGGACCTTGCCCAGAGTTGTCCCAGTGCTCGGGACAGGCAGCTCTCCGGGACGGTGTGACTGGGAAGGGGTTTACATTGTGAAGTTCACTGTGTCTGAGTTATTGATCAGAGTGAACACCCGCTCCTGTGGACACGTCTCACTGTGGAGTTTGTCACAGTCGGATTCCAACGCCTGTTGGTCAATAATTGGATCGATCTCCTGAACCGGTGGCCGCGGATCTACCGGCGTGTGTTGTTACCGAACTGAGGAATGAATCCATTAACGGAGCCGTTCTGCTGCCGGATCCTAAGTTGTCCCTGCCTTCCCTCTGGAACCCTCCTCGTCCCCATCAGATGCCGAATTCCCAGAGCCCTGGTTAAACGCGGCGGGTCACGGTTAAGTCTGTGAAACCGGCCCCATCAGAGACTGTGAGCGGGGTTAACTGTAGGCAGGACCATTCCGCCTATTGTAGCGGGCGGCTGCTCGTTCCCTCCACGCCCTTTACCCCGCCCGTCGCCTTATCTCCTCTCCCCTGAAGCAGGCAGGTCGGGCACAGTCGGAGCCGGGTCTGACATTGTTAAACCTGCAGCCGCGCACCGACTCCAACACTCCTGATCTCCAGCTGAAAGTGGAGCCGGTGTTCAGCCCCGGAGACCGTGTTCAGTAATGCCCAGTGTCCGCTCCCCTTCTCTTTCCGCAGTGAATTTAGTGGCGATTGTGATCCTGTCGCGGGGAAAGTGCGGCCTCTCCACCTGCACCACTCGCTACCTGGTGGCCATGGCAGCGGCCGATCTACTCGCCCTGATCACCGAGGTCATTTTAACTCGGATCCGATACCATTACTTTTATTGGAGTGTCCTGTCCATCACCCCTGTGTGCAGTGTTAACCTTGTACTGAGGACTGCAGCTGCAGACTGTTCTGTCTGGTTCACCGTCACTTTCACCTTTGATCGCTTTGTCGCCATTTGTTGCCAGAAGCTGAAAACTAAATATTGCACCGGGAAAACTGCGGCTGCGGTTCTCGCCACAGCCGGCGTTCTGCTGTGTCTGAAAAACGTTCCCCGCTACTTCACAAATGAACCCCGGACAACCATCGACAATGTCCCGTGGGGCTGTGGCATGGTGGACAGTTATTACACTGACCCCGGGTGGGTGGCATTTGACTGGATCGACACGGTTTTAACTCCGTTCCTCACTTTCGCTGTGATCCTGCTGCTCAACGCTCTGACAGTCCGGCACATTTTAGTGGCCAGTCGGGTCCGTCAGGGGCTGAGGGGTGAGAGCAAGGGGGAGAAGCGCAGTGACCCGGAGATGGAGAGCAGGAGGAGGTCTGTGGTTTTACTCTTCACCATCTCCGGCAGCTTCATCCTCCTGTGGCTGACGTTTGTTGTAAACTTCGTCTATTATCAGATCACAGGGATTGGGAATGATCTGAATGATTCCCAATTGATCTTTCAGTACGTCGGGATATTGCTGAGGAATTTCAGCTGCTGCACCAACACATTTATTTACGCGGCGACCCAGTCCAAGTTCAGGGAGCAGGTGAAGAGCGCGGTGAAATATCCGCTCTCCTCAGCGCTGCGGCTCATTAATAAACCCGCGCCCTGAGCGCATCCCAGAGGGCGGCCGCAGTTCTCTCCGCTCCGGGCTCCGGCTCCTCACATTCACCGCCGCATCTTCCAGCTGTCAGTCCCGGGCGGATGATCCCATCGCCGGCCCCGCTCCGGGACCCCCAGCCCCTCACATTCACCCAATCGCCCCGTTGCTCAAAGATGCAGATTAAGCAGGAAAAAATAACACCATTGCCTGTCATATATATTGATCATTTTTAATGACAGTCCC
>NW_027601506.1:66418-80419 GCF_053455715.1 Rhinoraja longicauda | reverse complement strand
AGCTATCAGCGAGATAGCTGGAGATATTGATAGTAAATAGGTAGCTCTCTATCTAGGCAGCTATTTGAGGGGTGCGCTCTCTCTCTCTCTCTCATCCTCTGTGGCCCTCGTGAGAGAGGGAGATCTTGTTGAGTGGGGACGATAGGTGAGCCATGATAGAATGCAGGAGTGGACTCGATGGGCCTTGGTGCAATAACTCTGCTGCTATGACTTTTGTACCAGTGTTCTTTTTTAACAGTGCACTGCTGCATCCTCACACAGCGCACCCCAGTGGACGTACAGTGGCAATAGACTGTCACATCGCTCTCCCGTGGATGGACATCAGCAGCACTCGGCAACATCCACACGCAGCGCACCTCAGTGCATGTACAGTGGGAATATACTGTCACAGCGCCCTCCCCTGGATGAACATCAACAGTACAATGCAACATCGGGGCACAACAGCCCTCACTGTCTGTACAATATAAGTGCATCGCAGTATCAGCATTGCTTATGATGGACCTTGAGTTCCCAATGCGAAACACGCAAATCGTGGTAGTACGTTTAGAGTAATAAATTAGCCACGTAGAATGCTTGCTATATTTGACCGAGTCATTGAATTATGAGTCGGATGTCAATATTCAACTTTAGAGAACTTTACTTCGGCCGCTTTTGCAGCATTGTGTCCAGTTATGTTCGCTCTCGTACACGAAGGATATGGGCGCTTCGGAAATCGTGTTCAAGACGTTTACAAGAACATCGCCTGGAGCGTATGAACAACCAGACGTTGGACTGGTTCATCGGAGATCGGCCAATAACCTGATAGATCGATAGCAAATTATGAGGGGCAAAGATATGGTAAACAGTCAGAACATTCCTCTCAAGATGGAAATATCAAGTAGTGAAGGCCACCCCTTTATGGTGAAAGGGATGAAGTTTAAACGAGGTGTGCGGGGAAAGCAAGGGGCATCAAGTGCATCGAACGTAATACCGCAGGTGGGCATTGGGTGATAAGGAATAGGAGTAGAATTAGACCATTCGGCCAATCGTCTTATCCGCCAATCTTTTTCCCTCCAAACCACATTCTCCTGCCTTCTCCCCATAACTTCTGATACCTGTATTAATCAATAATCTTTCTGTCTGCGCCTTTAAATATCCATTGACGTGACGTACACAGCCTGTTGTGGCAAATAATTCCACAAATTCATCAATTTCTGAAAAAATAAATTTCTGATCATCTTCAAAAGTGAACGTAGATTAATTCTGAGGAAATGATCTCTTGTCCGAGACGCTCCCACAAGTGGAAACATACTTTCCACATCCACTGGATCTAAACCATTCACATATCTGTATGTTTCAATGAGGTCCACCCTCATACTTCTAAACTCCGAGTGCAAGCCGGGAGCCGACAAACGCTCGCCAGAGGTTAACTTATTGCTGGGATCATTCTTGTAAACCTCCTCTGGACCCTCTCCAGAGCCAGCACACCTCCCCTCTGATATGGTTCACAGAATTGCTCACAATATTCCAAATGCGGCCTTCCCAGCGCCTTGTATAGCCTCAACATTACATCCGTGTTTCTGTATGCAAGTCCTCTTGAAATAAATGCAAGCAATGAGTTTGCTTCCATTAGACAATAGACAATAGACAATAGACAATAGGTGCAGGAGTAGGCCATTCGGCCCTTCGAGCCAGCACCAGCATTCCATGTGATCATGGCTGATCATTCTCACCGGTTCAACTTGCTGATAAAACAATTGGGAATCCTTAACCAGCACTCCCAAGTCCCTGTGCACTTCCGATTTATGGATTATTTCCCCACTTAGACAACAGTCTACGCCATTATTCCTACTACCAAAATGCAGTACTCCGCACTTTGCTCCACTATATTCCATCTGCCACTTCTCTACCCATTCCCCCAACATGTCCAAGTCCTTCTGCGGAGTCCATGCTTTCTCTAAACTACCTGCCCTTCCACCTCTTTTCGTAACATCCGCAAACATGGCCACAAAGCCTTCGATCCCCTCGTCCAAATCATAATATAAAACGTGGAGTAGCGGGCAAACACCGATCCTTGAAGATCTCCACTAGTTACTGTTAGCCAACGAGAAAAAATCCCCCTTTATTGCCACTCTTTGTCTTCTGCCATCCAGCCAGCCAGTTATCCATGCTGATGTTTGCCCTTTGTCACCGTTGGCTCTCATCTTCCTAAGCAGCCATCTTGTGACACCTGGTCAAAGGCTTTCTGAAAATCAAAGTAAACAACATCTACTGTCTCTCCTTTGGATGTTTTGCTATTTACTTCTTCAAATAATTCCAGCAAATTTATCAAACACGACCTTCCCTTCACAAAGCCATGCCAACTTATGCCTATTTCATCGTGCACTTATAAATACTCTGTCACATCATCCTGTATAACGGGTCCTAAAATCTTACCACCCACTCCACTGGTGTTGGAGGCAGATACAATAGTGACATTTAAGACAAGTTCAGATTTTCAGGTAATGAAGGGATATGCATTGTGAGCAGGCAGGTAAGGGTGGTCGTCTCATGTTCGGCACAGCTATTATTAGCCGAAAGTCCTGCCGTGCCTTGTACTTCGTGTAGGAAAGAAATGCAGATGCTGGTTTAAATCGAAGGTAGATACAAAATGCTGGTGTAACTCAACGAGACAGGCAGCATCTCTGGAGAGAAAGAATGGGTGACGTTTCGGGTCGAGACCCTTCTTTAGACTGATGTCGGAGAGGTCGGCGGGAAAGAGATAGAATTTTGTTGGAGACAGTGAGACTGGTGGGAGAACTGGGAAGGAGGGGGGATGGAGAGAGAGGGAAAACAAGGGCTAATTGAAGTTAGATAAGTCAATGTTCATATCGCTGGTATGTTTGCTGCCCAAGCGAAGTATGAGGTGCTGTTCCTCCAATTTGCGCCGGGCCTCACTCTGACAATGGAGGATGCCCAGGACACAAAGTTCAGATTGGGAATGGGGGAGCGGGGGTGAGTTAAAGTGCTGAGCAACCGGGAGATCAGGTACGACTGGGTGGAGCCGTTCAGCGAAACGATCGTCGAGCTTGCGCTTGGTCTCTCCGATGTCACTCCATCAGTACTATCCAACAGTATACCGTTACACCAGTACTACCCTACAGTGCGTCACTCCATCCGTACTATCCCACAGTATACCGTTACACCAGTACTACCCTACAGTGCGTCACTCCATCAGTACTATCCCACAGTATACCATTACACCAGTACTACCCCACAGTGCGTCACTCCATCAGTACTATCCCACAGTATACCGTTACACCAGTACTACCCCACAGTGCGTCACTCCATCCGTACTATCCCACAGTATACCGTTACACCAGTACTACCCTACAGTGCGTCACTCCATCAGTACTATCCGACAGTATACCATTGCACCAGCACTACCCTACAGTGCGTCACTCCATCAGTACTACCACACAGTGTCACTCTATCAATTCCATCCCACATTATGACATAACAATAGTACTACAGCACATGATGTCACTCCATCAGTACTACCCCAGAATGTGCCATTATATCAATAATACCCTACGTTAGGTCACTCATCAATACTACTTCACAGTCTGTCACTCCATCAGTACTGCATGTTACTCAATTAGTAGAACCCAAGAGCGTGTCACTCTCATCAGTACAACCCTACAGTATTTCATTCCATAATTTCTGCCACACGGTGTTTTACTCCGTCAGTACTACCTTAGTTATGTAATTTCATCCGTACTACCCACAGCTTTCCCCCCTTTCAGTAATACCGTCGAATGTGTCACTCCATCAGTGCTACCCCGAAATGTACCAGTCCTTCAATACTACCCCACATGATGTTAATCCATAAATACTATCCCACAGCGTGTCACTCCATCAGTACTACCATATCGTCTGTTACTCCATCATTACTGCATCACAACATGTCATTCATTCGGAACTATCCCATGGAATGCCATTGCATCAATAATACTAAATGGATAGTCATTCCATCAGTACTAACCCACAGTTTGTCATTCGATCAGTTCTCCCCCTCAATGTGTCACTCCATCAGAACTCCCCTATAATGTATCATTACATCAGTACTACCCCATTTAGTTTCACACCATTAATACTATCCCACAGTGTGCCACGACAACAGTATTACCATATCGTTTGTTCCTCCATCAGTACTACCTCACACTGTGTCACTCCATCAGATATACACCAAAATGTTTTACTCCATCAGTTTCACAACATCGGGAATACCTCAAATCTGCCATTCCATCCGCATTACTCCACAGTGTGCTAACCCATCGCAGCGACTCCATAGTATGTAATTCCATCACTATTTCACCACAGTTTTTCATCGCAACAGTACTACCGCAGAGCGTGTCAGTCCATCAGTATTACTGCGTCACTCCAACAGAATGTGCTATTACATCCGTGCTACCCCACAGTATGTAATTCCATCAATACACCTCCACAGTACGTCATTACACCAGTACTACTCCACAGTGTTACACTCCATCAGTACAAAACTGGAGCGTGTCACTCCATCAGTACTACCCTACAATATGTTATTCCATCAGTACTACACCACAGTGATGCACTCCATCAGTAATGCCTTAAGCTTGTTATTCCATTATGTACAACCAACGGACTCATTCAATTAGTATTACCCAACAGTGTAACCCTCCATCTGTACTGCCCCACCGTCAGTCCTACTTCAGTGTGGAGGTCACAATGTGCAACCAGACAGTACCACCGAACATTGTGTCAATACTTCAGTACTCGCCCACTGTGCGCCATTCTGTCCATACCACCCCCAGTGTGTCATTCAATCAGCACTACACCGAAGTATGTCACTCCATCAGTACAACCGCGCAGTGTGTCACTCCATCAGCACTGCTCCACAGCGTGTCACTCCATCAGTTTTACCCCAAGGGGTGGGGTGATGGAGTGACAAACTGCGTTGTAGTACTGATGCAATGACATGAGTGTTTACCACAGTTTGTCACTCCGTCAGTACTACTCCAGTGTGGAACTATATCAGTACGACCCCAGGGTGTCAGTCCATCAATTCTACGCCACATTGTGCCAGTTCCTCAGTACTACCTCACAATGTATCACTGCATTAGTCTACCCCACATTGTTTCATCCATCAATTCTTCCCCACAGTATGTCATGACAACAAAACTACCTCACAATTTGTCACTAAATCAGTATTATTCCACTGTGTGTCACTTCGTCAGTACTACTCCACAGTTTGTCATAACAACATTACTACTCCTTGTGTCACTCCATCAGTATTACCCGCAGTGTGTTACTACATCAGTAGAGGCGCATGGTGTATCACTCCATCAGAACTACTGCAAAGTGTGTCACTTCATCAGTACTACTGCAGTGTGTCACTCCATCTGTACCAACCCACAGTGTGTTAATCCACACGAACTGCATCAACTGGTGTCACTCCATCAGTACTACAGTGTAGTGCTGAAGTGTTCAAAGTAGGAGGCCCTGTCATGATGCAGAAGCTGACTGAACTCTTCCAGTCCATGTGGAATGAAGGTCCCACAACAGCTGAAAGATGCCAGCATAGTCCACATCTACAAGAGGAAAGGCAACCGCCAGTCTTGCGACAATCATCGAGGCATCTCCCTCCTGTCCATAGCAGGGAAGATCTTCGCTCGCATCCTGCTCAACCGTCTCATTCAACACCTTGAGCTGGTTCTCCTTCCAGAAATCCAGTGTGGTTTCGGTGCTGGACCTGGAACTGTCGACATGATATTTGCTGCACGCCAACTCCAGGAAAAATGCCAAGAGCAGCTCAGCGACCTGTTCGTGATCTTCGTCGATCTGACAAACGCCTTCGACACTGTCAGCAGAGATGGCTTGTGGATAATGCAGAAGTTTGGCCGTCCCAGTAAGTTCATCACGATTGTCCGGCAGTTCCATGACGGCATGATGGTGAAAGTGCGAGATGATGGAGACGAGTCTGAAGGCTTTCCAGTGACAAACGGCGTGAAGCAAGGTTGTGTTCTTGCCCCTATACTCTTCAGCATGGTCTTCTGTGCCATGCTGACCGATGCCTTCCGTGACTGCCAGGATGGAATACACATCAGGTACAGGAACTGACAGCAGGCTGCTCAACCTCAGGCGCCTGCAAGCTGTTACAAAGGTGAAGGAGACCATCATCAGAGATTTCTTGTTTGCTGGTGACTGCGCCCTCAATGTCAGCACAGAACAGAAAATGCACCATGAAATGGACTGCTTCTCAGAGGCCTGTGTCAACTTTGGTCTCTCCATTAGCACCAAAACGTCTGAAGTTATGTACTAGCCGCGTCTGGAAAGCCCTATCAGAAACCACACATCACGGTGAAGGGGCAGAATCTACAGGCAGTCGACACCTTTACCTATCTGGGCAGTACACTCTCGCGAGTGGTGAACATTGACGCTGAGGTCAACAACAGAATGGCCAAGGCCAGCGATGCCTTTGGGCGACTCAGTGGGAATGTTTGGGAGTGGAGAGGACTCAGCCTTACCACCAAGCTGAAGGTCTACCGTGCAGTGGTACTCACCACTCTTCTCTATGCCAGTGAGACCTGGACTGTCTACAGCAGACATGCCAAACAGCTCAACCACTTTCACTTGAGCTGCTTACGGAGACTCCTTCACATCAGGTGGCAGGACAAAATTCCCGACACAGAGGTCTTGGAACAGGCCGGAATCCCCAGCATCCACACCCTCCTACGGAAAGCCCAAGCCAGAAGGGCAGGCCATGTCGTCAGAATGCCCGAGAGTCGACTGCCAAAACAGCTTCTGTATGGAGAACTGTGTCAGGGCAAGCGCTCAGTAGGAGGACAGAAGAAACGGTTTAAGGACTGCCTCAAAGTGTCCCTCAAAGACTTGGACATCAACCTCAGCACTTGGGAGTCTCTTGCTCTGGACCGTCCCAACCTGGCGTAGCAAGTTCACCACAGGAGCCCGTGCAGCAGAGAACAGACGCACTGCAGAGGCCCAGAGGAAACGCACCGCGCGCAAGGCCCGGGCTACCTCCACTTCCACTGTAGCAGCCATCCACTTGTGTCCTACGTGTGGGCGTGCCTTCCGGGCCCGGATTGGCCTCACCAGTCACTTCCGGACCCACAGTCGCCAATCCTCCAACTGAAAGGGAAGTCATGGTCATCTTCCAACCCGAAGGACGAACAACAACAACAACACAGCGCATTGTGTCACTCCATCAGTACTACCCCGCATTGTGTAATCCATCAGTACTACCCCACAGTGTGTCACTCCATCAGTGCACTGCCCAGTGTGTAACTCCATCATTACTACTGCGCAGCGTGTCACTTCATCAATACAACTTCAAAGTGTGCCACCCCATCTGTACCAACCCAGTGTGATAATCCACCATTACTACCATACATTATGTCACTCCATCAGTTCCACTGCACAGTGTGTCACTCCATCAGTAATGCCCCACCGCGTGTCACGTCGTCACTAAAACCCACAGTATGCCATTACATCATTACAAACACACATGTTCACAGCCTCAAACACAGTCAAACACGCACACACACATACCCGCGCACGAAGACACACACAATCTCTCAAATGCAATCAAAAACAATCAAATATACTCTCACACATTCTCACATACAATCACACGTACACATGCACTCACACTAACAGATATTCACACGCACTAGCACGAAGAGACACGCACTCATTCGCACACACTTACACACGAACACATTCTCTGCCAACACCATCATATACTCTCCCACACGCGCACACACGCACACACACTATCAAAGAATTACATACGCAAACACTCTGACAAACTCACATCCCACATATTCTCTCACATTCTCACAAACAGCCACACACACGCACAGACGCAAACACGATCCTTCACAAACCCACATGCACTCTCCCACTCAGAGACACAGATACATTCAATCGCACTTGCATCCACACTTACTAATGCTCACACACTCGCACGCACACTCACGCACTAGCACAGACACACACACACACACACACACACACACACACACACACACAAATATAGGCACTCTTACATACTCTACCCGCATGCACACGCGCACATTTTGGGATTGTGTGTATCCTTGGATGATCGCGTCAAGCAGCGCAGTGCAGCGTGGCCGGGAGTGTTCTCGGTGACCGGGGCCAAGCCCGTCAGTCGGCCCGTGTCGGCCCGGCTCGCCCACCGCGGACGGCGATGAGAACCGCGCCTCGGGAGCGAGGTGGGAGCCGCGAAGAACCGCAGAGAGCGAGGTGGACCGTCGGACAACGAGGAAGGCCGCCGAGAACGAAGGGGCGACCCGCGGTGCGGCGGCAGGCAGGAGATACATCTACCCGGGCGTCAGAATGTGGCGACACTTGTGTACCGCCTCGGTGAGGTCTGCTACATGATGTTACCGGGTTGTCTGCAAAACTAAGCATTTCACTCTACCTGGGTCCGTGATAATAAGGTATCACTGAATCATTGAAATTCCTGCAACCGCATACACTAACGCATACGCACACACACCGACTCATTTGCACAATCCCACACATTCACACTCGCATACACGTGCTAGCACACTCTTGCACGGACTCGCACACACACTGTCACACACAATCAATATCCAATGCGAGTCAGGCTACACCTCTGGAGAAATCTAGTTGAGTATGTCAGTTCAGTGCAGTTTATTGTCACGTGTACCGAGGTACCGTGAAAAGCTTTTGTTGTGTGCTGCCCAGTCAGTGGAAACAAAATACATTAGTACAGTCGAGCCATTTACAGAGTATAGATACATGATAAGGGGATAACGTCCAGTGCGAGGTAAAGCCTGCAAAATCCGATCGAGGATAGTCCGAGGATCAACAGAGGTAGATAGTAGTTCAGCACTGCTTTCTGGTTGTGGTGGGATGATTCCGTTGCCTGATAACAGCTGGGAAGACACTGTCCCTGAAACTGGAGGTGTGCATTTTCACACTTCTGTGCATTTTACCTGATGGGACAGAGGAGAAGCAGGAGTGGTAATGGTGCGACTCGTCCTTGATTATGCTGCTGGCCTTGCCGAGGAAGCGTGGTTTATAAATTGAGTCAATATAACGGAGGTTGCTTTGTGTGATGGTCTGGACAATTCGCAGCAATTTCTGGCGTTCTTGTATGGAGCTGTTCCCAAACCAAGCTGTGATGCATCTTGATAAAATACTTTTTATGGTGCATCTGTAGATGTTGGTGAGAGTTGTAGAGGGCACGCCGAACTGGCTAAGCCTGCCAAGGACATGGGTGGGTGAAGTTTCGGTTTGGGACCTTTCTCCAGACTGATTGTGGTGGGACGGGGGAACAGCAGGACAAAGCGAGTTGAACGATGAGCGGGTGAATACCGTTTTCATTGTCAGGTGCGAGGTAAGGGTTGAGCAGGATGGAATTATAAAGAAAGAGGATGTAATATCGGTTGAAGATGTGGAGGGGATGTATTGGTGCGAGTCCGGATGAAGCACGAGGAAGAGCGAGCGGGAAGTGGGAATTTGCACTTAGTTACCTAACATTGGATAATTCAAAGTTCATACCATTAGGAATTCTCTGCCTCAGAAGGCAGTGGAGGCCAATTCTCTGAATGCACTCAAGAGAGAGCTAGATAGAGCTCTTAAGGATAGCGGAGTCAGGGGGTATGGGGAGAAGGCAGGAACGGGGTAGTGATTGAGAATGATCAGCCATGATCACATTGAATGGTGGTGCGTACAGGCTCGAAGGGCAGAATGGCCTCCTCCTGCACCTATTGTCTATTGTCTATTGTTGCAAGGCACCAAGGGCAGAATATGAAGTGGCGTTCTTTCAGTTTGCATGTCGCTTCAGTCTGGTAATAGATGAAGCAAAGGACAGAAAGGTCAGTGTGGGAAGGCGAGTTACAACGGGAAGATCCGGGAGGCCTTGACGGAATGACGGTAAGTGTTCGGCCGAACAGTCGCCGAGTCTCCACTTGACCACGCCGATGCAAAGGAGACCATATCTGGAACACCGCGTGCAAGAGAAGGGAATAGATGAGGTGCATGTGAACAGCAGCCTCACCTGGAAGGGCTATGGAAGTGTGAGGGAACGGGGTAGAGAGACATCCCATGGTGGCTAGCCGTTTTAACCGCACTTCGCAAGAAAGGCCTTGGAGAGAGAGGTGAGGGCGAGCAGGAGGAAGGTTGGGGAAAAGAGAGAGACAGATAGGGAGTACAGTGATGAAAGGAAGAGATAGCGGAGAAGACGAAAGAAGAGATGGAGGGAGAGTTAAGTAACAAAGGGAGAGTGGGAACATGAAAAGAGAACGGAGTTCAGATCGCGTGGGTTGGCAAAACGGAGCGATGGAAGGGTCAGATAGTTAGAAAGAAACGGAGGGATAAATGCAATGGGAGTGAGAAGGAGGGGGGGGTTAGGAGAGAGAGGTTGACAGAGAGATGGCGGAGCCGAGAGGAAGAATAGAGATGGTAGGAGAGAGTGATAGTTCAGAGAGAGCGACAGCAGTAAGGATGGAGGGAGAGAGAAAGGGAGGAGGGGGAGAGAAAGGGAGGAGGGAGAGAGAAAGGGAGGAGGGAGAGAGAAAGGGAGGAGGGAGAGAGAAATGGAGGAGGGAGAGAAAGGGAGGAGGGAGATGTGTTGTATCATTCGCTGTTTCATTTGGGTTTCGGAGAATTCTGAAGCCACAATGTTTCTGTTCTCTGAGTGTCGAGAGTCTTTGGGTCGTTCCTCCTCAGAGGTGACGAAGGCAGAGAATGTTATTGTCCCGGCGCAAAATCAGCCCCACTGCAGACAAGCAAGGAGTGAATGGTTACCGGCCTCGCCGGGAGTGTGGGGGTGAGGTTGCAGTCAGTTAAGCCGCGATCATATTGAGTGGTGAAGCAGAGTGGAGGGGCCACTTTAGTGCGAGGTGATCTGTTGATCTAATTCCTCAACCTGTGGACAAATGTCGCCCAGTCCACCTTCAAACTGGGCACCAGAAGCCATGAGAGGGTCCCTGTAATTTGGGATTGCCTCAGTGAGTGAAGCGGATTGAAGGAAATCAAACAAACAACACGAGGCGGAGAGTTGGACCTGATGGAGTTTGAAACATTATCCCCTTTGCTGGAACAATGCCGCTCCCAATTTCCATCCCCCAGTATCGCCACAATTCCCAGTCTTTGGAGTTTCTCAATCAATTCCCTGAATAAATCACGACCTGTCTCAGCAGGGATTTCACTTGGCTGATGTCATCTGTTTGCGAATCATTTCAAAAGCTCTATTTTTAATTCTGTTGAAACTTCACTGTCCCGGTGGAGACGGAAAATGGTATAAAATCTCCGGGAATGTTCTGCCCCGGCATTTCATTCCGAGAGATTACCGGTAGTTCACGGGGACACGTCGCTGGTCAGAGAACATGTGGGAAAAGCTTTGGGAATATTTAGACGTGGAGAAAATCTTGTACGTGATCATTGCTGCCGTTGGAGTCCCTGGTAAGTGAGCAGAACAATTCAAGTTTTATAACTCCGTCTGATAACCGGTGTTGACCTGATTCTGATCGTGTTACATGATTCCCAACTGATGGACGTTGTGCAAGAATATGTGAAGTATATCAATCCTCTCAGTGAAATATTTTTGAATTAACGCTGTGATTTTTCTCATTTTCAGACAGCCTAAACTAACCCTCTCTTTCTCCCACTGCCGGGACACACTAGAATGTTGTTCTTGCCTTCAGTGGGACCATGCCCAGAGTTGTCCCAGTGCTCGGGACAGGCAGCTCTCCGGGACGGTGTGACTGGGAAGGGGTTTACATTGTGAAGTTCACTGTGTCTGAGTTATTGAACAGAGTGAACACCCGCTCCTGTGGACACGTCTCGCTGTGGAGTCTGTCACAGTCGGATTCCACCCGCCTGTTGGTCAATAATTGGATCGATCTCCTGAACCGGTGGCCGCGGATCTACCGGCGTGTGTTGTTACCGAACTGAGGAATGAATCCATTAACGGAGCCGCTCTGCTGCCGGATCCTAAGTTGTCCCTGCCTTCCCTCTGGAACGCTCCTCGTCCCCATCAGATGCCGAGTTCCCAGAGCCCTGGTTAAACGCGGCCGGTCACGGTTAAGTCTGTGAAACCGGCCCCATCAGAGACTGTGAGCGGGGTTAACTGTAGACAGGACCATTCCGCCTATTGTAGCGGGCGGCTGCTCGTTCCCTCCCCGCCCTTTACCCCACCCGTCGCCTTATCTCCTCTCCCCTGAAGCAGGCAGGTCGGGCACAGTCGGAGCCGGGTCTGACATTGTTAAACCTGCAGCCGCGCACCGACTCCAACACTCCTGATCTCCAGCTGAAAGTGGAGCCGGTGTTCAGCCCCGGAGACCGTGTTCAGTAATGCCCAGTGTCCGCTCCCCTTCTCTTTCCGCAGTGAATTTAGTGGCGATTGTGATCCTGTCGCGGGGAAAGTGCGGCCTCTCCACCTGCACCACTCGCTACCTGGTGGCCATGGCAGCGGCCGATCTACTCGCCCTGATCATCGAGGTCATTTTCTATAATATCCGATACCATTACTTTTATTGGAGTTTCCTGTCCATCACCCCAGTGTGCAGTGTTAACGATGTACTGAGGGCTGCAGCTACAGACTGTTCTGTCTGGTTCACCGTCACTTTCACCTTTGATCGCTTTGTCGCCATTTGTTGCCAGAAGCTGAAAACTAAATATTGCACCGGGAAAACTGCGGCTGCGATTCTCGCAACAGCCGGCGTTCTGCTGTGTCTGAAAAACGTTCCCCGCTACTTCACACGGGAACCCTGGAGAACCATCGACAATGTCCCGTGGGGCTGTGTCACGGTGGACAGTTATTACACTGACCCCGGGTGGGTGGCATTTGACTGGATCGACACGGTTTTAACTCCGTTCCTCCCTTTCGCTGTGATCCTGCTGCTCAACGCTCTGACAGTCCGGCACATTTTAGTGGCCAGTCGGGTCCGTCAGGGGCTGAGGGGTGAGAGCAAGGGGGAGAAGCGCAGTGACCCGGAGATGGAGAGCAGGAGGAGGTCTGTGGTTTTTACTCTTCACCATCTCCGGCAGCTTCATCCTCCTGTGGCTGACGCTGGTTGTAGAATTCGTCTATTATCAGATCACAGGGATTGGGAATGATCGGAATGATTCCCAATATATCTTTAACTACGTCGGGTATTTGCTGAGGAATCTCAGCTGCTGCACCAACACATTTATTTACGCGGCGACCCAGTCCAAGTTCAGGGAGCAGGTGAAGAGCGCGGTGAAATATCCGCTCACCTCAGCGCTGCGGCTCATTAATAAACCCACGCCCTGAGCGCATCCCAGAGGGCGGCCGCAGTCTCTCCGCTCCGGGCTCCGGCTCCTCACATTCAGCGCCGCATCTTCCAGCTGTCAGTCCCGGGCGGATGATCCCATCGCCGGCCCCGCTCCGGGACCCCCCAGCCCCTCACATTCACCCAATCGCCCCCTTGCTCAAAGATGGAGATTAAGCAGGAAAAATAACACCATTGCCTGTCATATATATTGATCATTTTTAATGACAGTCCCTGATCATTGATCAAGATCAAGATAGATCAAGATAGCTTTATTTGTCATCCAAATTGGACGAAATTTGGACTGCCATCTCTCTCTCTCCACCTCCTCCTCTCTCTCTCTCTGCCCTCTCTCTGCCCTCTCTCTGCCCTATCTCTCTCTCTCTCTCTCTCTCTCTCTCTCCCTCTCCCTCCCTCTCCCTCTCCCTCTCCCTCTCTCTCTCTCTCTCTCTCTCTCTCTCTCTCTCTCTCTCTCTCTCTCTCTCTCTCTCTCTCTCTCTCTCTCTCTCTCTCTCTCTCTCTCTCTCTTTAGATAGTTATGAATCCTACATAAATAAATATTTTTGATAACAACACACTTGTTCATTCTTTATCCCTCAATCAATAAGAGGTCAGTGCTCCATGATCGATGGATGGATGCTGACACTGCTCCTGTCTCTGCGTTACTCTCTCTCTCTCTCTCTCTCTCTCTCTC
>NW_027601506.1:60918-65918 GCF_053455715.1 Rhinoraja longicauda | reverse complement strand
ATTCTCGCCCCTACACTCTCTATTCTCCCTCTCTGTGCCGACCGCTCTCTGCCAACCTCTCTCCCCTCCCACTCTTACTGCATCTCTCCCTCCTTCTCCCTGTATCTCTCTAATGCTTCCCTCTCCCCCTTTTGCCAACCCACTCGCTCTGAACTCCCCTCTCTCCTCATTTTTCCCACTCTCCCTTTGATCGTTCACTCTCCCTCCACCTCTTCATTCGTCTTCTCCCCTATCTCTCCCTTTTATCTTTGTACGACCTATTTCTCTATCCATTTCCTCACCTCTCCATCACTTACCATCACTTCTCTTTCCAAAGCCTTTCTTGGCAAGTTCAGTTAAAACGGTTAGCCACCATGGGATGTAACAGCTGTCCCTAAACCCCCTCCCTCACGCTCGAGAAGCCCTTCCAGGTGAGACAGATGTTCACCTGCACCACCTCTAATCTCATCTACTGCATGTGGTGTTCCAGGTATGGCCTCCTTTACATCGGCGTGGTGAAATGGAGACTCGGCGACCGTATTGTCGAACACTCACCCTCGTTCTGCTAAGGCTTGCCGTATCTCCCCGTTGCAAGCCATTGTAACTCCCCCTCGGACACTGACCTTTCTGTCCTGGGCCTCCACCAGCGCCAGAGAGGTTACATTAAAACAGAAAGAACGCCGCTTCATAGTCCGCTTGGGAACCTTGCAACCTAATGGTATGAACATTAGCAAATGCCAGGTAACTAACGTGCAACTTCACGCTTTTCCCTCGCTCTATCTCTTCCTTCACGCGGACTCGCACCTGTTAATCCCCTACACCTCCATCTTCAACCGATATTCCCTCCTCTCTCTTTATAATTCCAACCTGCTCAATCCTTATCTCGCAACTTTTATCTTTTAACCTCTGGTCTCAACCACCTAACTATTAAAACGGTATTGACCCACTCATCATTCAACTCGCTTTGTCCTGCTGTTCCAGCCTTCTCAAGCTTCCCACCACAATCAGTCTGAAGAAGGGTCTCGAACCGAACTTCACCCATCCATGTCCTTGGCAGGCTTAGCCAGTTCAGCGTGCCCTCTACAACTCTCACCAACTTCGACAGATGCACCATAGAAAGTATTTTATCAAGATGCATCACAGCTTGGTTTGGGAACAGCTCCATACAAGAACGCCAGAAATTGCTGCGAATTGTCCAGACCATCACACAAAGCAACCTCCCATATATTGACTCAATTTATAAACCACGCTTCCTCGGCAAGGCCAGCAGCATAATCAAGAACGAGTCGCACCATTGCCAATCATGCTTCTCCTCTGTCCCATCAGGTAAAATGTACAGAGGTGTGAAAATGCACACCTCCAGTTTCAGGGACAGTGTCTTCCCAGCTGTTATCAGGCAACGGAATCATCCCACCACAACCAGAAAGCAGTGCTGAACTACTATCTACCTCTGTTGATCCTCGGACTATCCTCGATCGGATTTTGCAGGCTTTACCTCGTACTGGACGTTATCCCCTTATCATGTATATATACTCTGTAAATGGCTCGACTGTAATGAAGTATTTTGTTTCCACTGACTGGGTAGCACGCAACAGTCTTTTCACGGTACCTCGGTACACGTGACAATAAACTGCACTGAACTGACATACTCAACTAGATTTCTCCAGAGGTGCAGCCTGACTCGCATTGGATATTGATTGTGTGTGACAGTGTGAGTGTGCGAGTCCGTGCAAGAGTGTGCTAGCACGTGTATGCGAGTGTGAATGTGTGAGATTGTGCACATGAGTCGGTGTGTGTGTGTATGCGTTATTGTATGCGGTTGCAGGAATTTCAATGATTCAGTGATACCTTATTTTCACGTACCCAGGTAGAGTGAAATGCTTAGTTTTGCAGACAACCCGGTAACATCATGTAGAAGACCTCACCTAGGCGGTACACAAGAGTCGCCACACTTTGACGCCGACAAAGTTACAAACGTTGGCCGGATAGTTCTCTCTCCTGCCTGCCGCCGCACCGCGGGTCGCCCCTTCGTTCTCGGCGGCCTTCCTCGTTCTCCGACGGTCCACCTCGCTCTCTGCGGTTCCTCGCGGCTCCCACCTCGCTCCCGAGGCGCGGTTCTCATCGCCATCCGCGGTGGGCGAGCCGGGCCGACACGGGCCGACTGAAGGGCTTGGCCCCGCTCACCGGGAACACTCCCGGCCACACTGCGCTGCGCTGCTCGACGCGAACATCCAAGGATACACTCAATCGCAAAATGTCCACGTGTGCTTACGGGTCTGCGTGTGAGAGAGCGGTAGAGTTTGTAAGTGTGCCTATATTTGTGTGTGTGTGTGTGCGTGTGTCTGTGCGAGTGCGTGAGTGTGCGTGTGAGTGTGTGAGCATCAGTAAGTGTGGATGGAAGTGCGATTGAATGTATCTGTGTCTCTGAGTGGGAGAGTGCATGTTGGTTTGTGAAGGACAGTGTTTGCGTCTGTGCGTGTGTGTGGCTGTTTGTGAGAATGTGAGAGAATATGTGGGATGTGAGTTTGTCAGAGTGTTTGAACATGTAATTCTTTGATAGTGTGTGTGTGTGTGTGTGTGTGTGTGTGCGTGTACGTGTGTGGGAGAGTATATGATGGTGTTGTCAGAGAATGTGTTCATGTGTAAGTGTGTGCGAAAGAGTGCGTGTCTCTTCGTGCTAGGGCGTGTGAATATCTGTTAGTGTGAGTGCATGTGTACGTGTGATTGTATGTGAGAATGTGTGAGAGTATATTTGACTGTTTGTGATTGCATTTGAGAGATTGCGTGTGTCTTCGTGCACGGCTATGTGTGTGTGCGTGTTTGACTGTGTTTGAGGGTGTGAACATGTGTGTTTGTAATGATGTAATGGCATACTGTGAGTATTAGTGACGACGTGACACGCTGTGGGGCATTACTGATGGAGTGACACACTGTGCAGTGGAACTGATGGAGTGACACAATGTGGGGTAGTACTGATGGAGTGACACAATGCGCTGTAGTACTGATGGAGTGACCCCAGTTGATGCAGTACGGGTGGATTAACATACTGTGGTTTAGTACAGATGGAGTGACACAATTTGCAGTAGTACTGATGAAGTGACACACTTTGCAGTTGTTCTGATGGAATGATACACCGTGGGGCTCTACTGACGTAGTGACACACTGCGGTACTGTTATTATGACAAACTGCGGAGTAGTACTGACGGAGTGACACACAGTGGAATAGCACTGATTTAGTGACAAATTGTGAGGTCATTGCATCAGTACTACCACGCAGTTTGTCACTCCGTCAGTACTACTTCAGTGTGCAACTACATCCCGTGGGGTAAAACTGATGGAGTGACACGCTGTGGAGCAGTACTGATGGAGTGACACATGGTGCGTATTACTGATGGACTGACACACTGCGCGGTTGTAATGACGGAGTGAGATACTTCGGTGTAGTACTGATTGAATGACACACTTGGGGTAGTGTGGACAGAATGGCGCACAGTGGGCGAATACCGAAGTATTGACCCAATCTTTGGTGGTACTGTCGGGTTGCACATTGTGGAATGGTAAGGACTGACGGTGGGGCAGTACAGATGGAGAGTTACACTGAATGGTAATACTAATTGAATGAGTCCGTGTGGTTGTACAAAATGGAATGACAAGCTCAAGGCAGTACTGATGGAGTGCATCACTGTGGTGTAATACTGATGGAATAACATATTGTAGGGTAGTACTGATGGACTGACACGCTCCAGTGTTGTACTGGTGGAGTGTAACACTGTGGAGTAGTACTGATGTAATGACGTACTGTGGAGATGTGTTGATGGAATGACACACTGTGGGGTAGGACTGATGTAATAACACATTCTGTTGGAGTGACACAGTAATACTGATGGATTGACACGCTGTGCGGTAGTACTGTTGCGATGAGAAACTGTGGTGACATATTGATGGAATTACACACTATGGGGTCGCAGCGATGGGTTAGCACACTGTGGGGTAATGCGGATGGAATGACACATTTGAGATAGTCCTGATGTTGTGAAACACTTTGGGGAGTACTGATGGAAGAACATAGTGCGGGGAGCATTGATGGAGTGACACGTTCTAGGGTTGCACTGGAGTGACATGATGTTGGGCAGTGCTGATGGAGTTCAACACCATGGAGTTGTATTGATGCAGTGAGACACTGTGTGGTTTCACCGACGGAGTGACACACTGAGCGGTAGTACTATTGTGATGACAAACTGTGGTGTAGTACTAATGCAGTGACACACGGTTTGGTAATACTGATGGAATCACACAATTTGTGGCAGCACTTATGGAGTGACCCACTGGGATAGTCGTGATTGAATGATAAACATCGGGTAGTGCTAATGGCGTGAGGCATTGTGGGGAAGTACTAACAGAGTGAAACTGTGGGGAATTACAGATGGAGTGACTAGGTGAGGTAGGACTGATGGAGTGACACACTGTGGGGAATACTAATGGAGTGACGCTGCGAGGAAGTACTGATGGGTTGACACTGTGGGGTAGTACTGATGGAGTGACACGGTGCGCGGTATACTGATGGAGTGATAATCAATGGTATGTACTGATGGAGTGACACACGGTGGCGTAGTACTGATGCGACGATAACCCGAGTGATATTCCTGATGGTGCGACGCTCTGTGCGGAGGCACTGGTGGAGTGGCACAATGTAGGGTGGTACAAATGGAGTAACAAACAATATTTTAGTACTGATGCAGTGGCACACTGTGGGTAGTGCTGGTGGAGTGACACACTTTGAGGTAGTACTGAGGGAGTGACACACTATGTGGCAGTTCTGACGCAATGGCATACTGTGGGATAGTACTGATTGAGTGACACCCTGCGGTGTAGCACTGTTGGAGAGACATATTCCAGGGTAATACTGGTGGATTGAAGCACTGTGGGGTAGTACTGATGGAAGGACTCATTGTGTAGTAATGATGGAGTGACACGCCGTTGGATAGTACTGATAGAGTGACACCCTGTGTGGTAGTAATAAT
>NW_027601506.1:45418-60418 GCF_053455715.1 Rhinoraja longicauda | reverse complement strand
TCACAGACAGCACTTGTTTATAACGCGCGCACACACACGCACGACACCTGTTTATTCTTTATCCCTGTTCCGTATAAGTATGTATGTATGTATGGGGTTAATCAATATCTGTTATGGGCTGAGTGTAAGACAAGTGTTTGGGCCCTTCAGGTTGGCGCGGGTGGCAGGCAGGCACCGAGTCATTGAATATGAGTCAGATGTCAATATTCAACTTTAGAGAACTTTACTTCGGCCGCTTTTGCAGCATTGTGCACAGTTATGTTCGCTCTCGTACATGAAGGATATGGGCGCTTCGGAAATCGTGTTCAACGCGTTTACAAGAACATCGCCTGGGGCTTATGAACAACCAGACGTTGGACTGATTCATCGGAGTTCGGGCAGTAACCTGATAGATCGATAGCAAATTATGAGAGGCAAATATATGGTAAACAGTCAGAACATTCTTGTCAAGATGGAAATATCAAGTATTGAAGGCCACCCCTTTATGGTGAAAGGGATGAAGTTTAAACGAGGTGTGCGGGGAAAGCAAGGGGCAGTGTGTGCATCGAACGCAATACCGCAGGTGGCCATTGGGTGATAAGGAATAGGAGTAGAATTAGACCATTCGGCCGATCGTCTTATCCGCCAAGCTTTTTCCCTCCAACCCCCATTCTCCTACCATCTCCCCATAACTTCTGATACCTGTATTAATCCAGAATCTTTCTGTCTACGCCTTTAAATATCCAGTGACGTGACGTACACAGCCTGTTGTGGCAAATAATTCCACAAATTCATCACCTTCTGACTAATTAAATTTCTGATCATCTTCAAAAGAGAACGTAGATTAATTCTGAGGAAATGATCTCTTGTCCGAGACACTCCCACAAGTGGAAACATACTTTCCACATCCACTGGATCTAAACCATTCACATATTTGTATGTTTCAATGAGGTCCACCCTCATACTTCTAAACTCCGAGTGCAATCCGGGAGTCGACCAAATGCTCGCCAGAGGTTAACTTATTGCTGGGATCATTCTTGTAAACCTCCTCTGGACCCTCTCCAGACCCAGCACACCTTTCCTCTGATATGGTGCCCAGAATTGCTCACAATATTCCAAATGCGGCCTTCCCGTCGCCTTGTATAGCCTCAAAATTAAATCCGTGTTTCTGTGTACAAGTCCTCTTGAAATGAATGCAAGCAATGAGTTTGCTTCCATTAGACAATAGACAATAGACAATAGGTGCAGGAGTAGGCAATTCGGCCCTTCGAGCACCACCATTCCATGTGATCATGGCTGATCATTCTCACCGATTCAACTTGCAGATAAAAAATTTGGGAATAATAATAATAATAATAATAATAATAATAATAATAAACATTTATTTTTTATAGCGCTTTTCCAATTGCTCAAAGACGCTTTACAAAACAGTCAAGACATAAAAACAAACAAACGATCAAAAGATTTGTCCTGACGGAGCAGCGTTGAACAAATAGCGCCAGCGTCCTCTCACGTCAGGGTCCGGCAGTAGACAATAAAGAACACAAGACACACAATTACAAATTTAACACAAACAGCCATCACAGTGATTGCTCCAGGCACACCCTCACTGTGATGGAAGGCAAATAAAGTCTTATCTCCTCCTCATTCTTCTCCCGTGGTGCCAGGAGGCGATCGAGGCTCTCGACTTTTGAAGTGCCCACCGGGCGATGGAAAGTCCCAGGTCGAGCCGAGCAGGCCGATGAAGGTCCTAAGCCCCCACCGGGTGATGGGAAGTGCCGCGACCGAGCCACGCAGGGCGATGAAGGGCCTGCGAGCGAGTCGATCAAACCTCGCGCTTCGGGGCGGTCGAAGCTGCTACGGCTGGAGCTCCCGAAAGCCGGTCGCCAGCCAGGGACCTGAGAACTCCAGATGTTGCGGTCTGCAGGGCCCACGGCCGAAGCCTCCGAGATGGCAAGTCCAGGCTCTGCCACCGGAGTCTTCAAGGTCGATCCCAGCTGGAGGCCGCCGACTCCACGGTGTTAGGCCATAGGACGAGCGGAGATACGACACGATAACCAGCACTCCCAAGTCCCTTTGCACTTCCGATTTATGGATTATTTCCCCACTTAGGCACTTCCCCACTTTGCTACACTATATTCCATCTGCCACTTCTCTGCCCATTCCCCCAACATGTCCAAGTCCTTCTGCAGAGTCCCTGCTTTCTCTAAACTACCTGCCCTTCCACCTATTTTCGTAACATCTGCAAACTTTGCCACAAAGCCTTCAATCCCCTCGTCCAAATCATAATATAAAACGTGGAGTAGCGGACAAACACGGATCCTTGAAGATCTCCACTAGTTACTGTTAGCCAACTAGAAAAAAAATCCCCCTTTATTGCCACTCTTTGTTTTCTGCCATCCAGCCAACCAGTTATCCTGATGTTTGCCCTTTGTCACCGTTGGCTCTCATCTTCCTAAGCAGCCATCTTGTGACACCTGGTCAAAGGCTTTCTGAAAATCAAAGTTAACAACATCTACTGTCTCTCCTTTGGATGTCTTGCTATTTACTTCTTCAAATAATTCCAGCAAATTTATCAAACACGACCTTCCATTCACAAAGCCATGCCAACTTATGCCTATTTCATCGTGCACTTATAAATACTCTGTCACATCATCCTGTATAACGGGTCCTAAAATCTTACCACCCACTCCACTGTTGTTGGAGGCAGATACAATAGTGACATTTAAGACAAGTTCAGATTTTCAGGTAATGAAGGGATATACATTGTGAGCAGGCAGGTAAGGGTGGTCGTCTCATGTTCGGCACAGCTATTATTAGCCGAAAGTCCTGCCGTGCCTTGTACTTCGTGTAGGAAAGAAATGCAGATGCTGGTTTAAATGGAAGGTAGACACAAAATGCTGGTGTAACTCAACGAGACAGGCAGCATCTCTGGAGAGAAAGAATGGGTGAAGTTTCGGGTTGAGACCCTTTAGACTGATTTCGGAGAGGTCGACGGGAAAGTGATAGAATGTTGTTGGAGACAGTGAGACTGGTGGGAGAACTGGGAAGGAGGAGGGATGGAGAGAGAGGGGAAGCAATGGCTAATTGAAGTTAGATAAGTCAATGTTCATATCGCAGGTATGTTTGCTGCCCAAGCGAAGTATGAGGTGCTGTTCCTCCAATTTGCGCTGGGCCTCACTCTGACAACGGAGGATGCCCAGGACAGAAAGTTCAGATTGGGAATGGGGGAGCGGGGGTGAGTTAAAGTGCTGAGCAACCGGGAGATCAGGTACGACTGGGTGGAGCCGTTCAGCGAAACGATCGTCGAGCTTGCGCTTGGTCTCTCCGATATCATTCCAGCAGTACTATCCCACAGTATACCGTTACACCAGTACTACCCCACAGTGCGTCACTCCATCAGTACTATCCCACAGTATACCATTACACCAGTACTACCCTACAGTGCGTCACTCCATCAGCACTATCCCACAGTATACCGTTACACCAGTACTACTCCACAGTGCGTCACTCCATCAGTACTATCCAACAGTATACCATTACACCAGTACTACCCCACAGTTCGTCACTCCATCAGTACTATCGAACAGTATACCATTACACCAGTACTACCCCACAGTGCGTCACTCCATCAGTACTATCCAACTGTATACCATTACACCAGTACTACCCCACAGTTCGTCACTCCATCAGTACTATCGAACAGTATACCATTACACCAGTACTACCCTACAGTGCGTCACTCCATCAGTACTACCGCACAGTATCACTCCATCAATTCCATCCCACATTATGTCACAACAACAGTACTACCGCACAGTGTGTCACCCCAACAGAACTACCCCAGAATGTGCCATTACTTCAACACTACCCTACGTTAGGTTACTCCGTCAATACTACTTCACAGTCTGTCACTCCATCAGTACTACATGTTACTACATTAGTCGTACCCAAGAGCGTGTCATTCTCATCAGTACAACCCCACAGTATGTCATTCCATCATTTCTTCCCGACGGTGTTTCACTGTCAGTACCACCTTAAGTATGCAATTTCATCAGTTCTACCCACAGTTTTTAACCCCTTCAATAATACCATCGAATGTGTCACTATATCAGTACTAC
This sequence comes from Rhinoraja longicauda, assembly GCF_053455715.1. Taxonomy (NCBI): domain Eukaryota; kingdom Metazoa; phylum Chordata; class Chondrichthyes; order Rajiformes; family Arhynchobatidae; genus Rhinoraja; species Rhinoraja longicauda. The sequence continues at coordinate 56,318 of NW_027601506.1, read as the reverse complement.
CCCAAAATATACCAGTCCTTCACTACTACCCAACAGGATGCTAATCCATAAGTATTATAGACAATAGCCAATAGGTGCAGGGTAGGCCATTCGGCCCTTCAAGCCAGCACCGCCATTAAAAGTGATTATGGCTGATCATTCTCCATGAGTACCCCGTTCCAGCTTTCTCCCCATACCCTCTGACTCCGATATCCTTAAGAGCACTATCTAGCTCTCTCTTGAATGTATTTAGTGAATTGGCCTCCACTGCATTCTGAGGCAGAGAATTCCACAGATTCACAACTCTCTGACTGAAAAAGTTTTCCGTCATCTCTGTTCTAAATGGCCTACCCCTTATTCTTAAACTGTGGCCCCTGGTTCTGGACTCCCCCAACATTGGGAACATGTTTCCTGCCTCTAACGTGTTCAACCCCATAATAATTTTATACCTTTCGATAAAATCCCCTCTCATCCTTCTAAATTCCAGTGTATACAAACCTAGTCGCTCCAGTCTTTCAACATATGACAGTCCCGCCATTCCGGGAATTAACCTAGTAAACCTACGCTGCACGCCCTCAATAGCAAGAATATCCTTCCTCAAATTTGGAGACCAAAACTGCACACAGTACTCCGGGTGCGGTCTCACTTGGGCCCTGTACAACTGCAGAAGGACCTCTTTGCTCCTATACTCAACTCCTCTTATTATGAAGGCCAACGTTCCATTGGCTTTCTTCACTTGCTGCTGTACCTGCATGCTTCCTTTCAGTGACTGATGCACTAAGACACCCAGATCACGTTGTACGTCCCCTTTTCCTAACTTGACACCATTCAGATAATAATCTGCCTTCCTATTCTTACCACCAAAGTGGATAACCTCACACTTATCTACATTAAACTGCATCTGCCATGCATCCGCCCACTCACACAACCTGTCCAAGTCACCCGGCAACCTCATAGCATCTTCTTTACAGTTCACACTGCCACCTAGCTTTGTATCAACGGCAAATTTGCTATTGTTACTTTTAATCCCTTCATCCAAGTCATTGATGTATATGGTAAATAGCTGCGGTCCCAACACCGAGCCTTGCGGTACCCCACTAGTCACTGCCTGCCATTCTGAAAGGGACCCATTTACCCCCACTCTTTGCTTTCTGTCTGTCAACCAACATTCTATCCATGTCAGTACCCTACCTCCAATACCATGTGCTCAGCGTGTCACTCCATCAGTACTACCACATCGTCGGTTACTTCATCATTACTGCATCACAGCGTGTCATCCATTCGGTACTATCCCATAGAATGCCATTGCATCAGTACTAGCAAATGGATAGTCATTCCATCAGTACTATCCCACAGTGCACCATTCGATCAGTTCTCCCCCTTCAATGTGTCACTCCATCAGAACTACACTATAATGTGTCATTACATCAGTACTGACCCATTTAGTTTCACACCATTAATACTATCCGACAGTGTGCCACGAAATCAGTACTACCATATCGCTTGTTCCTCCATCAGTACTACCGCACACTGTGTCACTCTAGCAGTAATACACCAAAATGTTTTACTCCATCAGTACCTGCCCACAGTTTGTCACTTTACTAGTATAACCCCAAAGTGTATTGGTCCATCTGTATTGCCCACATTGTGTCACTCCATCAACACTACCCCACTGGTGATCACTCCATCAATACAAGCCTACAGTGTGTTAGACGATCATTACTACAACACACTATGTCACTCCATCAGTACGACCCTAGGGCGCGTCACTTCATCGGTACTACCGCACTGTATACCATTCCATCAATACACACCCACAGTGTTTTTCAACATCAGTACCACATTGTGTATCATTCCATTATTACTACCGCAAAGTGTGTCACTCTATCAGTACTATCCAACGGCGTGTCACTCCATCAGTACTACACAATGAGTCCTTCCATCAGTACTACCCCACAGTGCTTCAATCCACCAGTATTACCCTGGAATATGTCTCTCCAACAGTGCTACACCGCAGGGTGTCACTCAATCAGTACTATCCCACAGTATGCCATTGCGTCAGAACTGCCACATAGTGCGTCACTCCATCAGTACTACCTCAAAGTGTGTCACTCCACCAGCACTACCCACAGTGTGCCAGTGCATCAGTACTAAAATATTGTTTGTTACTCCATTTGTACCACCCTACATTGTGCCACTCCACCAGTGCCTCCCCGCAGATCGTCGCACCATCAGGAATATCACTCGTGTTATCGTCGCATCAGTACTACGCCACCGTGTGTCACTCCATCAGTACAATCCATTGATTAACACTCCATCAGTATACCACGCAGCGTGTCACTCCATCAGTACGACCCCACAGTGTCAACCCATCAGTACTTCCTCGCAGTGTCACTCCATGAGTATTCCCCACAGTGTGTCACTCCATCAGCCCTACCTCACTTTGTCACTCCAACAGTAATTCCCCACAGTTTCACTCTATTAGTATTTCTGCACAATGTCTCACTCCATTAGTACTACCCGATGTTTATCATTCAATCAGGACTATCCCAGTGTGTCACCCCATAAGTGCTGCCACAAATTGTGTCATTCCATCAGTATTGCCGCTCAGTGTGTCACTGCATTAGTACTACACCACAGTTTGTCATCACAATAGTACTACCGCTCAGTGTGTCACTCCGTCGGTGAAACCACACAGTGTCTCACTGCATCAATACAACTCCATGGTGTTGCACTACATCGGTACTGCCCCACATCATGTCACTCCAGTGCAACCCTAGAACGTGTCGCTCCATCAGTACTCACAGCAGAATGTTCTTCCATCAGTACTCCCCAAAGTGTTTCACACCATCAGGACTACCTCAAATCTGCCATTCCATTCGCATTACCCCACATTGTGCTAACCCATCGCTGCGACTCCATAGTGTGTAATTCCATCACTATTTCACCACAGTTTTTCATCGCAACAGTACTACCGAAGAGCGTGTCAGTCCATCAGTATTACTGCGTCACTCCACAGAATGTGCTATTACATCCGTGCTACCCCACAGTGTGTCATTCCATCAATACACCTCCAAAGTACGTCATTACACCAGTACTACTCCACAGTGTTACACTCCATCAGTACAAAACTGGAGCGTGTCACTCCATCAGTACTACCCTACAATATGTTATTCCATCAGTACTACACCACAGTGATGCACTCCATCAGTACTGCCTTAAGCTTGTTATTCCATTATGTACAACCACACGGACTCATTCAATTAGTATTACCCAACAGTGTAACCCTCCATCTGTACTGCCCCACCGTCAGTCCTACTTCAGTGTAGAAGTCACAATGTGCAACCCGACAGTACCACCGAACATTGTGTCAATACATCAGTACTCGCCCACTGTGCGCCATTGTGTCCATACCACCCCCAGTGTGTCATTCAATCAGCACTACACCGACGTATGTCACTCCATCAGTACAACCGCGCAGTGTGTCACTCCATCAGTACTACTCCACAGCGTGTCACTCCATCAGTTTTACCCCAAGGGGTGGGGTGATGGAGTGACAAACTGCGTGGTAGTACAGGTGCAATGAAATGAGTACTGCCACACAGTTTGTCACTCCGTCAGTACTACTTCAGTGTGGAACTATATCAGTACGACCCCAGGGTGTCAGTCCATCAATTCTGCGCCACAGTGTGCCAGTTTCTCAGTACCACCTCACAATGTATCACTCCATTAGTCTACCCCACAGTGTTTCATCCATCAATTTTTCCCCACAGTATGTCATTACAACAGAACTACCTCACAATTTGTCACTAAATCAATATTATTCCACTGTGTGTCACTTCGTCAGTACTACTCCACAGTTTGTCATAACAGCAGTACTACTCATTGTGTCACTCCATCAGTATTACCCGCAGTGTGTCACTACATCAGTAGAGGCGCATGGTGTATCACTCCATCAGAACTACTGCAAAGTGTGTCACTTCATCAGCACTACTGCAGTGTGTCACTCCATCTGTACCAACCCACAGTGTGTTAATCCACACGAACTGCATCAACTGGTGTCACTCCATCAGTACTACAGTGTAGTGCTGAAGTGTTCAAAGTAGGAGGCCCTGTCATGATGCAGAAGCTGACTGAACTCTTCCAGTCCATGTGGAATGAAGGGAAGGTCCCACAACAGCTGAAAGATGCCAGCATAGTCCACATCTACAAGAGGAAAGGCAACCACCAGTCTTGCGACAATCATTGAGGCATCGCCCTCCCGTCCATAGCAGAGAAGATCTTGGCTCGTATCCTGCTCAACCGTCTCATTCAACACCTTGAGCAGGGTCTCCTTCCAGAAAGCCAGTGTGGTTTCCGTGCTGGACGTGGAACTGTCGACATGATATTTGCTGCACGCCAACTCCAGGAAAAATGCCTAGAGCAGCACAGCGACCTGTTCGTGATCTTCGTCGATCTGACAAAGGCCTTCGACACTGTCAGCAGAGATGGCTTGTGGATAATGCAGAAGTTTGGCCGTCCCAGCAAGTTCATCACGATTGTCCGGCAGTTCCATGACGGCATGATGGTGAAAGTGCGAGATGATGGAGACGAATGGGAAGCCTTTCCAGTGACAACAGGCATGAAGCAAGGTTTTGTTCTTGCCCCTACACTCTTCATCATGGTCTTCTCTGCCATGCTGACCGATGCCTTCCGTGACTGCCAGGATGGAATACACATCAGGTACAGGAACTGACAGCAGGCTGTTCAACCTCAGGTGCCTGCAAGCTGTTACAAAGGTGAAGGAGACCATCATCAGAGATTTCTTATTTGCTGATGACTGCGCCCTCAACGCCAGCACAGAGCAGAAAATGCAGCTTTAAATGGACTGCTTCTCACAGGCCTGCGACGACTTTGGTTTCTCCAATAGCACCAAAAAAGTCTGAAGTTATGTACCAGCCCGCGCCTGGAAAGCCCTACCAGGAACCACACATCACGGTGAAGGGGCAGAACCTACAGGCAGTCGACAGCTTTACCTATCTGGGTAGTACACTCTCGCGAGTGGTGAACATTGACGCTGAGGTCAACAACAGGATTGCCAAGGCCAGCGCTGCCTTTGGGCGACTCCGTGGGAATGTTTGGGAGCGGAGGGGACTCAGCCTTACCACCAAGCTGAAGGTCTACCGTGCAGTGGTACTCTCTGCCAGTGAGACCTGGACTTGTCTGCAGCAGACATGCCAAACAGCTCAACCACATTCACTTGAGCTGCCTACGCAGACTCCTTCACATCAGGTGGCAGTACAAAATTCCCGACACAGAGGTCTTGGAACGGGTCGGAATCCCCAGCGTACACACCCTCCGACGGAAAGCCCAAGCCAGATGGGCAGGCCATGTCGTCAGAACGCCCGAGAGTCGACTGCCAAAACAACTTCTGTATGGAGAACTGTGTCAGGGCAAGCGCTCAGTAGGAGGACAGAAGAAACGGTTTAAGGACTGCCTCAAAGTGTCCCTCAAAGACTTGGACATCAACCTCAGCACTTGGGAGTCTCTTGCTCTGGACCGTCCAACCCGGCGCAGCAAGCTCACCACAGGAGCCCGTGCAGCAGAGAACAGACGCACTGAAGAGGCCCAGAGGAAACGCACCGCACGCAAGGCCCGGGCTACCCCCACTCCCACTGCAGCACCCATCCACTTGTGTCCTACGTGTGGGCGTGCCTTCCGGGCCCGGATTGGCCTCACCAGTCACTTCAGGACCCACAGTCGCCAATCCTCCAACTGAAAGTGAAGTCATGGTCATCTTCGAACCCGAAGGACGAACAACAACAACAACACAGCGCATTGTGTTACTCCATCAGTACTACCCCCACATTGTGTCACTCCATCAGTACTACCCCCACATTGTGTCACTCCATCAGTACTACCCCCACATTGTGTCACTCCATCAGTACACTGCACAGTGTGTCACTCCATCAGTACTACCGCGCAGTGTGTCACTCCATCAATACAACTCCAACGTGTGTCAATTCATCTGTACCAACACACAGTGTGTTAATCCACCATTACTACCATACATTTTGTCACTCCATCAGTACACTGCACAGTGTGTCACTCCATCAGTAATGCCCCACAGCGTGTCACGTCGTCACTAAAACCAACAGTATGCCATTACATCATTACAAACACATATGTTCACACCCTCAAACACAGTCAAACACGCACACACAGATAGCCGCGCACGAAGACACACACAATCTCTCAAATGCAATCACAAACAATCAAATATACTCTCACACATTCTCACATACAATCACACGTACACATGCACTCACACTAACAGATATTCACACGCACTAGCACGAAGAGACACGCACTCATTCGCACACACTTACACACGAACACATTCTCTGACAACACTATCATATACTCTCCCACACACGTACACGCACACACACACACACGCACGCACGCACACACACACACACACACACACACACACACACACACACACACTATCAAAGAATTACATGTTCAAACACTCTGACAAACTCACATCCCACATATTCTCTCACATTCTCACAAACAGCCACACACACGCACAGACGCAAACACTGTCCTTCACAAACCCACATGCACTCTCCCACTCAGAGACACAGATACATTCAATCGCACTTGCGTCCACACTTACTGATGCTCACACACTCACACGCACACTCGCGCACTCGCACACACACACACACACACACACACACACACACAAATATAGGCACTCTTACATACTCTACCCGCATGCACACGCGCACATTTTGGGATTGAGTTTATCCTTGGATGTTCGCGTCGAGCAGCGCAGCGCAGCGTGGCCGGGAGTGTTCCCGGTGAGCGGGGCCAAGCCCTTCAGTCGGCCCGTGTCGGCCCGGCTCGCCCACCGCGGATGGCGATGAGAACCGCGCCTCGGGAGTGAGGTGGGAGCCGCGGGGAACCGCAGAGAGGGAGGTGGACCGTCGGAGAGCGAGGAAGGCAGCCGAGAACGAAGGGGCGACCCGCGGTGCGGCGGCAGGCAGGAGATACAACTATCCGGCCAACGTTTGTAACTTTGTCGGTATCGAAATGTGGCGACACTTGTGTACCGCCTAGGTGAGGTCTTCTACATGATGTTACCGGGTTGTCTGCAAAACTAAGCATTTCACTCTACCTGGGTACGTGATAATAAGGTATTACTGAATCATTGAAATTCCTGCAACCGCATACACTAACACATACGCATACACACCGACTCATGTGCACAATCTCACACATTCACACTCGCATACACGTGCTAGCACACTCTTGCACGGACTCGCACACTCACACTGTCACACACAATCAATATCCAATGCGAGTCAGGCTACACCTCTGGAGAAATCTAGTTGAGTATGTCAGTTCAGTGCAGTTTATTGTCACGTGTACCGAGGTACCGTGAAAAGCTTTTGTTGCGTGCTACCCAGTCAGTGGAAACAAAATACTTCATTACAGTCGAGCCATTTACAGAGTATAGATACATGATAAGGGGATAACGTTCAGTGCGAGGTAAAGCCTGCAAAATCTGATCGAGGATAGTCCGAGGATCAACAGAGGTAGATAGTAGTTCAGCACTGCTTTCTGGTTGTGGTGGGATGATTCCGTTGCCTGATAACAGCTGGGAAGACGCTGTCCCTGAAACTGGAGGTGTGCATTTTCACACTTCTGTGCATTTTACCTGATGGGACAGAGGAGGAGCAGGAGTGGCAATGGTGCGACTCGTCCTTGATTATGCTGCTGGCCTTGCCGAGGAAGCGTGGTTTATAAATTGAGTCAATATATGGGAGGTTGCTTTGTGTGATGGTCTGGACAATTCGCAGCAATTTCTGGCATTCTTGTATGGAGCTGTTCCCAAACCAAGCTGTGATGCATCTTGATAAAATACTTTCTATGGTGCATCTGTCGAAGTTGGTGAGAGTTGTAGAGGGCACGCTGAACTGGCTAAGCCTGCCAAGGACATGGATGGGTGAAGTTCGGTTCGAGACCCTTCTTCAGACTGATTGTGTTGGGAAGCTGGAGAAGGCTGGAACAGCAGGACAAAGCGAGTTGAATGATGAGTGGGTGAATACCGTTTTAATAGTTAGGTGGTTGAGACCAGAGGTTAAAAGATAAAAGTTGCGAGATAATGATTGAGCAGGTTGGAATTATAAAGAGAGAGGAGGGAATATCGGTTGAAGATGGAGGAGGAGGGGATTAACAAGTGCGAGTCCGCGTGAAGGAAGAGATAGAGCGAGGGAAAAGCGTGAAGTTGCACGTTAGTTACCTGGCATTTGCTAATGTTCATACCATTAGGTTGCAAGGTTCCCAAGCGGACTATGAAGCGGCGTTCTTTCTGTTTTAATGTAACCTCTCTGGCGCTGGTGGAGGCCCAGGACAGAAAGGTCAGTGTGCGAGGGGGAGTTACAATGGCTTGCAATGGGGAGATACGGCAAGCCTTAGCAGAACGAGGGTGAGTGTTCGACAAAACGGTCGCCGAGTCTCCATTTCACCACGCCGATGTAAAGGAGGCCATACCTGGAACACCACATGCAGTAGATGAGATTAGAGGAGGTGCAGGTGAACATCTGTCTCACCTGGAAGGGCTTCTCGAGCGTGAGGGAGGGGGTTTAGGGACAGCTGTTACATCCCATGGTGGCTAACCGTTTCAACTGCACTTGCCAAGAAAGGCTTTGGAAAGAGAAGTGATGGTAAGTGATGGAGAGGTGGGGAAATGGATAGAAAAATAGGTCGTACAAAGATAAAAGGGAGAGATAGAGGAGAAGACGAATGAAGAGGTGGAGGGAGAGTGAACGATCAAAGGGAGAGTGGGAAAAATGAGGAGAGAGGGGTGTTCAGAGCGAGTGGGTTGGGAAAAGGGGGAGAGGGAAGCATTAGAGAGATACAGGGAGAAGGAGGGAGAGATGCAGTAAGAGTGGGAGGGGAGAGAGGTTGGCAGAGAGCGGTCGGCACAGAGAGGGAGAATAGAGAGTGTAGGGGAGAGAGTAACAGTTCAGAGAGAGAATAGCAGTAAAGATGGAGAGAGAGAGAGAAAGAGAGGAGGGAGAGATGTTGCATCATTCGCCGTGTGTTCTACTTTTAAGACAATTATGAGACGGCAATGGTTCTGTTCACTGAGTGTCGTGAGTCTTTGGGTCGTTCCTCCTCAGAGGTGATGAAGGTAGAGAATGTTGTTGTCCCAAGGCAAAGCCAGATCCATTCCAGGCAAGCAAGGACTAAATGCTTACTAGGGGTCGCCGGGAGTGTGGGGTTGAGGTTACAATCAGTTAAGCCGCGATCACATTGAGTGTTAAAACAGAGTGGAGGGTCCATTTTAGTCTGATGTGATCTGTTGAACTAATTCATCACGCTGACAAAGGCTGTCTAGTCCACCTTTAAACTGGGCACCAGAAGCATTGAGACGGTCCCTTAAATTTGGGATTGCCTTGCAGAGTGAAGGAAATCAGATAAACAACACGAGGTGGAGAGTTGGACCAGATGGAGTTTGAACCAATATCCCCTTTGCTGGAAAAATGCCGCTCCCAATTTCCATCCCCCAGTATCGCCACAATTCCCAGTCTTTGGAGTTTCTCAATCAATTCCCTGAATAAATCACGACCTGTCTCAGCAGGGATTTCACTTGGCTGATGTCATCTGTTTGCGAATCATTTCAAAAGCTCTATTTTTAATTCTGTTGAAACTTCGCTGTCCCGGTGGAGACGGAAAATGGTATAAAATCTCCGGGAATGTTCTGCCCCGGCATTTCATTCCGAGAGATTACCGGCAGTTCACGGGGACACGTCGCTGGGCAGAGAACATGTGGGAAAAGCTGTACGAATATTACGACGTGGAGAAAATCTTGTACGTGATCATTGCTGCCGTTGGAGTCCCTGGTAAGTGAACAGAACAATTCAAGATTTATAACTCCGTCCGTTAACCGGTGTTGACATGATTCTGATCGTGTTACAATATTCCTAACTGATGATTGTTGGACAAGAATATGTGAAGTATATCAATCCTCTAAATGAAATATCTTTGAATTAACGCTGTGATTTTTCTCATTTTCAGACAGCCGAAACTAACCCTCTCTTTCTCCCACTGCCGGGACCCACTAGAATGTTGTTCTTGCCTTCAGTGGGACCTTGCCCAGAGTTGTCCCAGTGCTCGGGACAGGCAGCTCTCCGGGACGATGTGACAGGGAGGGGTTTACATTGTGAAGTTCACTGTGTCTGAGTTATTGATCAGAGTGAACACCCGCTGGTGTGGACACGTCTCACTGTGGAGTCTGTCACAGTCGGATTCCACCGCCTGTTGGTCAATAATTGGATCGATCTCCTGAACCAGTGGCCGCGGATCTACCGGCGTGTGTTGTTACCGAACTGAGGAATGAATCCATTAACGGAGCCGCTCTGCTGCCGGATCCTAAGTTGTCGCTGCCTTCCCTCTGGAACCCTCCTCGTCCCCATCAAATGCCGAGTTCCCAGAGCCCTGGTTAAACGCGGCCGGTCACGGTTAAGTCTGTCAAACCGGCCCCATCAGAGACTGTGAGCGGGGTTAACTGTAGACAGGACCATTCCGCCTATTGTAGCGGGCGGCTGCTCGTTCCCTCCCCTCCCTTTACCCCGCCCGTCGCCTTATCTCCTCTCCCCTGAAGCAGGCAGGTCGGGCACAGTCGGAGCCGGGTCTGACATTGTTAAACCTGCAGCCGCGCACCGACTCCAACACTCCTGATCTCCAGCTGAAAGTGGAGCCGGTGTTCAGCCCCGGAGACCGTGTTCAGTAATGCCCAGTGTTCCGTCCCCTTCTCTTTCCGCAGTGAATTTAGTGGCGATTGTGATCCTGTCCCGGGGAAAGTGCGGCCTTCCACCTGCACCACTCGCTACTCTGGTGCCATGGCAGCGCCGATCTACTC
>NW_027601506.1:34918-44918 GCF_053455715.1 Rhinoraja longicauda | reverse complement strand
TGTTTGTGAAACATGGACAATCTTAATAGACATCATAGATGTTACTTACGTCAGATCATTAGCCTAGGTGAGGTTCAGCCAGGCCTCATGTTCCGAGATACAGTGAAAAGCGTCGCTTTGCACGCTGTCCATTGTTCAGATGAGCCATACATTGTTACAATCAGTTAACGTCCTGCAGATGCAGCGAGGAGGAAGATATAGAATGCTGATTATTGTTGGCTATTTCCATTAATCCCTGAATTGTCCGTATATTTGTGATCATGAACAACATTTACTCAAGCCACATTGCTTAATTCTGCTCTCCATCGAACCGGACAAGTGCAGTTTGAGATTTCGAGTTCTGTGAAAACACAAATCATATAATTTGTGCAAAACATAGTATTTAAGTGTGCAGCAGTGCACGTCTGGAACAATGGATGATGCAATGCTTCTGTGAGCTATGAAACATCCCGCTGGGATCGCGTTGTTGGAAACAATTAAAATGAGAGGCGTTTTAGGTTTTAGATTCAGGTTTAAATTTATTATTGTTACATGTGCCGAGCTACAGTAAAACGCTTTGTTTTGCATGGTATCCAGACACATCAGATATACCATAACTAGACAGTAGCAGTTCAAACTCGAAAACATATGATGGTGGGGATATGAATTTACAAAGAAAATGAACTGCCAGGGGAGGTATTTGAGGCAGTATTTGTGACAAAGACAGTAAGACTCCACCATGAATCGGAAAGATTTAGAGTAATGTGGATGAAAGTCGGAGAGGAGTGATTAGTGTAGATGGGGCATATTGGTCGGCATGGGCAATCTGGCTAGAAGGGCTGTTACCGTGCTGTAGGATTCGATAACTCTATGATAAGAGATAGAGCAATGTGGAAGATACAGAGTGCAGAATATAGTTCGAAGCATTGGACCCTATTGCAGTGCATCAATTACTTCGACAATTTTTAGTATCCGTAATGACAGAGGATATTTCGCTTGGGCAGCTTACACCCCAGCGGTATGGACATTGATTCCCTAACTTCAGATACTTCCTCTGTCCCTCTCTTTCCCTCCCCTTCCCAGTTCTCACACGGTCTTCCTGTCTCCTATTACATCCTATCTGTGTCCCGCTCCCTCCCCTGACATCAGTCTGAAGAAGGGCCACGACCCGAAACGTCACCCATTCCTTCTCCCCTGAGATGCTGCCTGACCCGCTCAGGTACTCCAGCATTTTGAGATACCTTCTGATATCCGCAATGGCGTAGAGGCGAACTGAACAGTACCCTAGTATATGGAGGGACCGTTTAGAACCGTGATTACGAAGGAAAATAAGCTAATGCTTTATCCGGTAGTGTAGGGAAATAACTGCAGATGCTGGTACAAATCGAAGGTATTTATTCACTAAATGCTGGAGTAACTCAGCAGGTCAGGCAGCCGCTCAGGAGAGAAGGAATGCGTGACGTTTCGGGTCGAGACCTTTCTTCAGAATGATGCCGGGGGGGACGACGACGAAGGAAGGAAGGTTCCCATCCACTCCCCTTTCTACGTTCCGCAGAGACCGTTCCATCCGTAACTCCCTGGTCCACTCGTCCCTTCCTACCCAAATCACCCCATCCCCGGGCACTTCCCCCTGCAACCGCACGTGATGCAACACCCGTCCCTTTACCTCCCCCTCACCTCCATCCAAGGACCCAAACAGTCTTTCCAGGTGAGACAGAGGTTTACCTGCACCTCCTCCAACCTCATCTATTGTATCCTCTGCTCTGGATGTCAACTTCTTTACATCGACGAAACCAAACGCAGGCTCGGCGATCATTTCGCTCAACAGCTTCACTCACTCCGCCTTAACCAACCTGATCTCCCGGTGGCTGAGCACTTCAACTCCCCCTCCCACTCCCAGTCTGACCTTTCTGTAATGGGCCTCCTCCAGTGCCATAGTGAGGCCCACCGGAAATTGGAGAAACAGCACCTCATATTTCGCTTGGGCAGCTAGCAGCCCAGCGGTATGAACATTGACTTCTCCAACTTTAGATAGTTTCTCTGTCCCTCTCTTCCCCTCCCCTTCCCAGTTCTCCCTCTATCTTCCTGTCTCCACTTATATCCTTCCTTTGTCCCGCCCCCCTGCCATCAGTCTGAAGAAGGGTCTGCACGAAACGTCACTCATTCGTTCTCTCCTGAGATGCTCCCTGACCTGCTGAATTATTCCAGCATTTTGTGAATAAATACCTTTATCCGGTAGTGTTCGCTTAAAAGCCTCTACACCTTGTACATGACATGAGTAGGGGAAAGAAGAAGTGACAGGTTTGGACAATTCTTCGATTACGTTGGCCGTTTTCTTTTCGAGGCAACGTGATGTGCACATGGAGTCAATGGTAGAACGTGTGGTCCGTGTGATGTAGTAGCCGACATTTATATCTCCCTCCAATTTCTCGCCGGCTAGACAGACATGTACCCGATCCAAAATGTGGTCTAACCCGACAGTCTGCAGTCCACGGTACATCCCGAGAACACTGTAAAAGTTAATGTTGACATACAGCATTCCCTCAGACTCCACCTGTAGAAGAGGCGTTAGTGTGCCTCCTTGGGTGTCGCATCAAAGTGCTTGCCCCGCGACAGATTGTTGGTTGGTGTAACGCATGCAACTTGTTCTCAACTATTTTCAATTCCATACAATTGGTACAGATTTGGGTCTGTACTCCAGGTAAAGGAGGTATAGCAGTGGACTGAAAACGAATCCTTGCAGGGCTCCGGTGTTATCCTGGAGGAAGTGTAACCTGCCCACACTGACTGAGGACTGTTGGTCATAAAATCGAGCATTCAGGGGTAGAGTAGATGAAGATACCTCTGTCCCGGCGTTTGGAGATAATAGAAACTCCACCCTCTATCCCATAGAGGTACACTGCTGAATGCGTAATTTAAAGAGCGAGGCTATTCCCATTTTCAATATTAAACGGGAACTGACCTTGAACTTGTACTAATCCATAACATTGGTTTTTATTTGCTTATTGGCTACGAACACATTCGCTCCAGCCCTGTTTTAACGTAATGAGTTGTCCTCACTAATTTTATGGTGTACAGGGTCGTGGAGGTTCATATCTTTTTTCAAGCGTAAATTACTTCTCATCACAGGTCACTCTGTAACTTGTATCTGAAAGTCAACACCCATATATCGGTTGTGCAATGCTTTCAATATCTATCCAGTCCATGCCTCGCAGACTCCTATATTTACAGTGTCATTCAATTCACTTGTATTCGTCCAAACTGCACAGCGTAGATGATGTGATCATTTGTGGTTCCTTTGGCAGCTCCTTCATCCGAGAGATAAAGCTCAACTTCAGTCTCTACATCGTATTTTAAGTAAGGACTGCCTTCCTTAAATATATAGTGTCAGGGCATAATATTCTGCGAATGAGGTGCGAATGAATGGTATTTAGTAAATGGATAGCATAGACATAGATAGGTGCTTGACCAGTTTCTCTACTGTGCTACACTCTGACCCTGTGCAGTGTGTGCACGTTGCTCCGTTTGTGGTATTACCGTCAGTAGTTAGAGCAGGGCTTCGCTGCCGTTTTTTGTATGGGCCGAGCTATAGGTAGAGACTAGGACGTTATTCCTTGGAGGGCATGAAGCTGAGAGGAGCTATATAGGTGTATAAGGGGAACAGATTGGGTGAATGCGCAGTATTTTACGCAGCAAGGGGAATCAAAAAGCAGAGATCATAGGTTTATGGTGGGAAGGGTAGATTTACAAGGAACCTGACTGGAAGACTTTATACTCAGACGGCGATCTGTGCACAGAACGAGCTATCAGAGGAGTTCGTTATGTTGATTCGAAGCTGGCATTTGTAAGGTCACAACGTTTGGAAATATAACTGCCATCTCGAAAGTAGTAAGAGATAAATAGGTGACTAACTTTCGCTATTTTCGAAGTTCCATGTCCATAATGGGGTAGAGGGAATTTAATAGTACCCGAGCCTATGGAAGGAACGTTCATAAGCCAAATAGAGCAGAGAATGAAATTATTCCTAAGTTTGGTGATGCGCGCCTTCAATCATCTCCACCATTTGCCGGATTGGAGTAGGGGAAAGAAGAACTGAGCGGGATTGGCCAAGTCTTTGATTATGTTGGGTGTTTGGATAATGTTATGCAGCGTGGAGTGTAGATGGATAATATGAGTGGTTTGGTCTCTGTGATATTTACAACCCTCTGCAATTTCTCGCGGTCTTGGCAGAGTTGTTCCCAATCCAAGCAGCTATGCAACGTGACAATACGCTTGTTACTGTACTTTTCCAAGGTTATAACAAGAGACATGACAATTGTCTTTTTGTTTTCGTTTGTGTGCCGCATCAGGCGCCACTCCACGTCAGAGTGGCGAGATTCACAGGAAACTGAAGGGAGGAATTTACACTTCAACGGTGGTGGGTACATGGGACACGTAGTCGGAGGAGTTCGTTGGGAAGTGTTCTACAGCTAGAGCGTTTGGAAATGCAGACGCCAATTAGACAGTAGCAAGAAATAACTAGGTAACTGTTGAGCAATAAATGTTGAACAGGAACTAATTCTGCAACAATATTCAGGTGCGCCGGCGAGCAGCACCGATGATGGCGTGCTTTTCTTTTGAAAATTGATACCACACTGCATGTTTTCCGTCAATGTCGGAGTTTTGTTGAGATCATTAACTTCTGAAATAACATATATTCCTTCTCTCCGTGGATGTCTTCTGTCATCTGAGTATATCCGACTTCCTCTTGTATTTCAGATGCGGGGGAATTAAGATGGCCCGCAACCCAGTATCAGCATTTCTTTTGTTTTCTTAAACCCGTCCCCAGGCTTCACCTTCTCTTTGCGCTGTGTCCAACAGTCCATTTATGTGTCTCGTAGACAATGTCAGTGAGCATCGCAGTACGGACTTTCCCGGTCTGACCAGAGTTGTTCTTTATCTCAGGTCGTCTGGTCAGGTTGGGTCTATTATTATCACATGTAACGAGGTGCAGTGGAAAGCTTTATTTTGCATGCTATTCACTCAGTTCAAATATTCCACACACACAAATAATCAGTGTGAAGCCAAGTGCAATAGATCGGGTGGAGGGGAAATACAGAATGAAGAATATAGTTCATGATACAGAATATCTTACTGAATGTAGTTTTATTATTTCTACCAAACCCCGATTTGTCCGGGTATTTGGAATAATTAACAATATTTTCTCAAGCCACCTTGCATAATTTCGGTCCACCGTTCTACTTGGAGCTGCGTCTTTATAATTGGAGAACTGGAGATCTGTACGAACCCAAATCGTTCATTGACCCCGGATGTAAAATTGGGGTCATGCCGATGTGCATTGGTAAAAGGATTAATGATACAATGCTTCTATTAACTATGAGGCCTCCTTGGTTTGCAAAGGTACAAACAAAAATAAGTTGAAAGGTGCATTGAGATTCAGGTTTCAGGGCCAGGTTTATTATTACCACGTGTATCGAGGCGCACGAATAACGTTGCTTTACACGCGATCCAAAGAGATTAAATACGCCATACAGATATTATCAGTTCAAACTCAATAACAATAGATAAAGCAAAGGGAAGATACGGAATGCAGAACATAATTCGCAGTATGGTGGCGCATCTGTTCCATAGACAATTATTCGCCATGGAGTAGGGACCGTACTATTGTGAAGGCGGCAAGGTAGACGATCTGGTCAACTGTCGGTCCTTCGAAGGCCCCTTTTTTCGAGGGATAAATCATGACTTCAATCTATGCACCGAATTGGAGATACGTATCGCGATATTAAAATGAGTTAACGACAAAGCAGTATAGTCTATGGAGCATGTGCTGGTAAATGGGACTTATTAATTGGAAATCATAGACTAAGATAGTTGCTGGGCTGTTTCTCTGTCGTGTGACTCGTGGCTCTCGGTTCCGTCTATGTAGTTTTTTTCCATTTGTGGTATCACCGTCGTTAGTTAAAGCAAGGCTTCGCTCACAATTCTTTGTATGGCCCGAGCTCTGGGCAGAGTTACTTTCTATACTCCTTGGATGGCAGAAGCCTGGGGTAATCTTAGAAAGGTGTATGAATCGTGAGAGGAATAAATAGTGTGGATGCACTATGTCATTTATCCAGAATGGGGATCAAATAACAGCGGTCAGAGGGTTAAGTTAAGAGAGGCAAGATTTACAAGGAACTGGAACAGAAGACCTTTACACTCAGATGGTGATGGGTATAAAGATCCAGCTTTCAGAAATGTTAGTTGACACATGTTGAAGATAGCTCGTTTATGCAGCCACAACATTTGGAAAATAGCCACCAAATCGGTTTGAGCAATAAGTAAGCATTATCGGCTATTCCCATTTCTATTGTCCTGCTTGAACTAATTTTGCAGCAATGTTCAGGTGCGATGGCAATGTAATTTCCAGTCCAACTCAGGTGCGTTTGAGTTGTGCGAATTATGCATTTGTTTTGGAATATCAGTTATTTTGTGAGGTCACTCGCTTCGGATAATCGATACGTTTTCGTTACTCCACGGGTGTCATCTCAGTCTTCTGCGTTTATTTTGCTGTACTTTTGTATTTCAGATATCCCGGCAATTACTATGGTCCACAATTCAGTTTCAGCACTTAACTGTATTCTGCCTCCTGTCCCCGTTCCTCATCTTCTCTTCGCTTTGTCCAGCATTTTTTTGTGCTTTTCGACTATTCATCGCTTTCTCTTGCATATCAACACCATCTTTGTCACATCTACTATCTTTGTCTCTTTCATTGTACGAACATTCCCGCTCTGATGACGGTTGTTTGATGTCAAATTGTTAGGTTAGGGACGGTCTATAAATGTCACATGTATCGAGGAACAGTGAAACGCTTATCTTTACGTGCTCTACACTCAGATCAGATATACTGCACAGCTCAAACTCAAATACATCAGAGAGAGCAAAGAGCAAAAGACAAAATGCAGAATAGTCCCGCGAGTTTGATGATAAGCTTGGATGATACAGTGCAATTTAAGGCAGAACCTTAGTCTCCAAATAGGAGTCTTAGGTAGGTGCCAGGTGATCTGGGGATGTGTAGGGCGAGGGCGATGTCATCGTACGTGGACTTGTTGTGGCGGTAGGCGAACTGCAGTGGGCCAAGGCCTCTGGGTAGACTGGATTTAATGCGTTCCATAACAAGCCTCCCAAAAACATTTCATGATGGTGAATGCCAAGGCCAGTGTTCGGTAATCGTTTAAACTTGAGGTCTTGCGTTTCTTCGGCACCAAAATGATAGTGGTCTTCTCGATGCAGCTGTGTGCCTGAGCGCGGAGTAGGGAGAGGATAAAGATGTATGCGAATACACGTATTAGCTGTTCCGCGCAGCTTCTAAAGACACGGCCAGGAACTCCGTCCGGACCTGTTGCTTTTCGTGGGTTTACCCACAGGAAGGCCGCTCTAACATCAGCAACAGCCACCCTGGGGAGAGGTACAATGTAGTTTGAAGGGCCAGGTGTCACCGCCCTGTTGTCCTTCAGCTCGAAGCGGGCATAGAAATTATTCAGTTCATCTGTTTGGCTTGCACATCACCAATGATGTTGCTGAACATTCTTTGCATCCAGTTATCTTAATCAGACCGTGCCACATTCTCCTTGTGTGACCCAGAGATTGTACTGGGATGCAAGTTTGAACCGGTATTGCCTCTTGGCATCCTTGATAGCTTTGCGGAGACCACAGCGTGGCTCCTTAGACAGCTTGGGATCGTTTGACTTGTGTGCATCGGACCTGTGAATATACATCCATGGTTTCCGATTGGGGAGCACTCGAATTGACTTCGGCGGCACAATCTTCCACTCACTTGTTGATGAAATCAGTCACGGCAGAGGCGCACTCATTCAGGTTAGCTGCAGAATCCCTGACCGCTGACTTAAAGCAGTCGCGTAAGATATCATCCGCGTCCGTTGTCTAGCTTTTTACAACTCTCTGCATCGGATCCTCCTGCTTCAATTGTTGCTGCTTGTTGGCAGGGAGCAGAAGCACAGTTCGGTGGTAAAATTTCCCTGAAATGTGGCCGAGGGACAGGGCGACAGGGAACAATCCCTACAGGATGGATGAGGCGAGCCTGGACGTGGGAACACATAGAATGCACTGAAGGGACACAGTGGAACAGGTCAATGCTGAGTAATGTTCCTAGCTCCAGTTTGGTCATTGCATTCTCATTTACAAGGGTGGATGGTCGTATGTTCCTGTGTGTATTTTCTCACACACTGTGGGAGTTATTTGATGAGACCATCAGGAGCACACATAGAGCCAGGAACACCAGCAGACAGAGACGGGAAAACACGGAGACATAGAGACATGAATACTCACAGAGAGAAGTAGGAACATTCACGGAAGCAGGCAGAACCTTCCCCTAATTCTGCGTAGGTTTGCCTTCTCCTGATTTCCAATTTGCGGCAGCACTCCCCTATTTCCACATTTACAGTTTCCCTCCGCTAATTTCATATTTGTTGTTTATCCACCCGCCATACTTCAATAACGGTGCACCCGCAAATCCCCATTTGTGGTGCCCTCCCCTAATTGACCATTTGCCGGTGCTCTCCCGTAATTACCATATATAAGGACCTTCCCCTGAATGACTATTTAATGCGGTGCCCCAAAATTGATCAAACCCTTAATTTGAGCAGTTGAGTGTATAATCCCAGTACCGTCGATAGAATGCACAGAAAAACAAGTGAGAAGATTTTTGATCGGTTCTAAGGATGGTCTGTTTCCGCGCTGTATCTCTAAACCAAGTTTAGACTGTGGCAAATGCCAGTGATCAGCAGGTGATGGAAGAGGAAAACAAATATCTTCCACCAACACAGAATAATTAGTTTTGTATCAAAAGAGAATAGAGATACAGAATCTGGAACCCTGCAACAGAACGCTGGAGGAACTCAGCTGGTCAAGCAGGTCTGTGAAGCAACAGGGCTCATTCGACGTTGCGGCCCGATTCCTAGTGAGGTCGAGCACAGGGAGCTGAATTATTGTAAAGTAGGTAAAGCTATAATGGGGACAGGCAGGGAGAACATGGGATGTGCTGTGTAGCATAGTGTATGGCTGAGAGTCGGAATGAGATGTTCCGTCTGTCTGTTCGGTAGGTCATGATGAAGGTCCTGACGGAACAAATGGGAAGTGAGGAGAACGTTTCCACAGAGAGAAATAGACAGGGGAGGGTGGGGACAGACTGACGACACTGGGTGTGAACATATTGTCTGGATGTTGTGGTCTGCCCTAGTTAATTGTGGAAAGCTGCAATAAGTATAGGAGCAAAGCGGTCCTTCTGCAGTTGTGTAGGGACCTGGTTAGACCACATCTGGAGAATTGTGTGCAGTTTTGCTCTCCTAATTTGAGGAAGGACATCCTTGCTACTGAGGCATCTGCAGCGTAGGTTCCGGAGGTTAATCCCCGGGATGGCGGGACTGCCGTATGAGCAAAGATTGAAGACTGGGCTTGTCTTCGCTGGAATTTAGAAGGATGAGAGGGTATCTTATAACGTATCTTAACGTATAACATTATGAATGGACTGGACAAGCCAGATACAGGAAAAATGTTCCCAAATGTTGTGAGAGTCCAGAAACAGGGGCCACAGTCTAAGAATAAAGGGAAAGCCACTGAGGTGAGAAAAAAAACATTTCAGCCAGAGAGATGTGAATTTGTGGAATTCTCTGCGACAGAAGGCAGTGGAGGCGAATTCAGTGCATGAATTTAAAAGAGTTTTGGATAGAGCTCGAGGGGATGGTGGAATCAAGCGATATGGGGAGAACGCAGGCACGGGTTACTGATTGTGGATGGTCAGCCATGATCACAATGAATGGCGGTGCGTACAGGCTCGATGGGCCAAATGGCTTCCTCCTGCACCTATTTTTCTATGCTTTCATGGGTTTACCGGGGAAAGCTGACGGGTGGAGAATTCCATCCCGGATCCAGGGACCGGCTCACAGTGAGTGATAATTGGCCAGGGAACCCATTTAACTGAATTAAAAATTCTTGCTTTTTATTAATGTGTGCTAATTGCGAT
>NW_027601506.1:27098-34418 GCF_053455715.1 Rhinoraja longicauda | reverse complement strand
TTCACAGTTCACACTGCCACCTAGCTTTGTATCATCGGCAAATTTGCTATTGGTACTTTTAATCACTTCATCCAAGTCATTGATGTATATGGTAAATAGCTGCGGTCCCAACACCGAGCCTTGCGGTACACCACTAGTCACTGCCTGCCATTCTGAAAAGGACCCATTTACCCCCACTCTTTGCTTTCTGTCTGTCAACCAACTTTCTATCCATGTCAGTACCCTACCTCCAATACCATGTGCTCAGCGTGTCACTCCATCAGTACTACCACATCGTCGGTTACTTCATCATTACTGCATCACAGCGTGTCATCCATTCGGTACTATCCCATAGAATGCCATTGCATCAGTACTAGCAAATGGATAGTCATTCCATCAGTACTATCCCACAGTGCGTCATTCGATCAGTTCTCCCCCTCAATGTGTCACTCCATCAGAACTACACTATAATGTGTCATTACATCAGTACTGCCCCATTTAGTTTCACACCATCAATACTATCCGACAGTGTGCCACGACATCAGTACTACCATATCGCTTGTTCCTCCATCAGTACTATCGCACACTGTGTCACTCTATCGGTAATACACCAAAATGTTTTACTCCATCAGTACCTGCCCACAGTTTGTCACTTTACTAGTACAACCCCAAAGTGTATTGCTCCATCTGTACTGCCCACATTGTGTCACTCCATCAATACTACCCCACTGGTGATCACTCCATCAATACAAGCCTACAGTGTGTTAGACGATCATTACTAGAACACACTATGTCACTCCATCAGTACAACCCCAGAGCGTGTCACTTCATTGGTACTACCGCACTATATACCATTCCATCAATACACACCCACAGTATTTTTCAACATCAGTACCTCCTTGTGTATTATTCCATTAGTACTACCACACAGGGTGTCACTCTATAAGTACTATCCAACGGTGTGTCACTCCATCAGTACTACACAATGAGTCCTTCCATCAGTACTACCCCACAGTGCTTCAATCCACCAGTATTACTCTGTTTTTGTCTATCCAACAGTACTACACCGCAGGGTGTCACACAATCAGTACTATTCCACAATATGCTATTGCGTCAGTACTGCCACATAATGCGCTATTCCATCAGTACTACCTCAAAGTGTGTCACTCCAACAGCACTACCTCAGTAATAAAATATAGTTTGTTACTCCATCTGTACTACCCTGCACTGTGCCACTCCATCAGTGCCTCCCCTTAGAGCATCGCACCATCAGGAATATCACTGGGGTTATCGTCGCATCAGTACTACGCCACCGTGTGTCACTCCATCAGTACATACCATTGATTATCACTCCATCAGTATACCACGCAGCGTGTCACTCCATCAGTACTACCCCACAGTGTCAACCCATCAGTACTTCCTCGCAGTGTCACTCCATTAGTATTCCCCACAGTGTGTCACTCCATCAGCCCTACCTCACTTTGTCACTCCAACCGTAATTCCCCACAGTTTCACTCTATTAGTATTTCTGCACAATGTCTCACTCCATTAGTACTACCCGATGTTTATCATTCAATCAGGACTATCCCAGTGTGTCACCCCATAAGTGCTGCCACAAATTGTGTCACTGCATCAGTATTGCCGCTCAGTGTGTCACTGTATTAGTACTACACCACAGTTTGTCATCACAATAGTACTACCGCTCAGTGTGTCACTCCGTCGGTGAAACCGCGCAGAGTCTCACTGCATTAATACAACTCCATGGTGTTGCACTCCATCAGCACGGCCCAACATCATGTCACTCCAGTGCAACCCTAGAACGTGTCACTCCATCAATGCTCCCCGCAGTATCTTCTTCCATCAGTACTCCCCAAAGTGTTTCACAACATCAGGACTACCTCAAATCTGCCATTCCATCCGCATTACCCCACAGTGTGCTATCCATCGCAGCGACTCCATAGTGTGTAATTCCATCACTATTTCACCACAGTTTTTCATCGCAACAGTACTACTGCAGAGCGTGTCAGTCCATCAGTATTACTGCGTCACTCCAACAGAATGTGCTATTACATCCGTGCTACCCCACAGTGTGTCATTCCATCAATACACCTCCACAGTACGTCATTACACCAGTACTACTCCACAGTGTTATACTCCATCAGTACAAGATTGGGTCAATACTTCAGTACTAGCCCACTGTGCGCCATCCTGTCCGCACTACCCCCAGTGTGTCATTCAATCAGCACTACACCGAAGTATCTCACTCCGTCAGTACAACCGCGCAGTGTGTCAGACCATCAGTAATACGCACCGTGTGTCACTCCATCAGTACTGCTCCACAGCGTGTCACTCCATCAGTTTTACCCCACGGGATGTAGTTGCACACTGAAGTGCTACTGACGGAGTGTCAAACTGCGTGGTGGTACTGATGCAATGACCTCACAATTTGTCACTAAATCAGTGCTATTCCACTGTGTGTCACTCCGTCAGTACTACTCCGCAGTTTGTCATAACAACAGTTTTACACATTGTTCCACTCCATGAGTATTACCGCAGTGTGTCACTACATCAGTAGAGCCCCACGGTGTATCATTCCATCAGAACAACTGCAAAGTGTGTCACTTCATCAGCACTACTGCAAATTGTGTCACTCCATCTGTACCAAACCACAGTATGTTAATCCACCCGTACGGCATCAACTGGGGTCACTCCATCAGTACTACAGCGCATTGTGTCACTCCATCAGTACTACCCCACATTGTGTCACTCCATCAGTACTCCCCCACATTGTGTCACTCCATCAGTGCTACCCCACATTGTGTCACTCCATCAGTACTACAGCGCATTGTGTCACTCCATCAGTACTGCCCCACATTGTGTCACTCCATCAGTGCTACAGCGCATTGTGTCACTCCATCAGTACAACTGCGCAGTAGTTCATTATGCTGCTGGCCTTGCCGAGGCAGCGTGGTTTATAAATTGAGCCAATATATGGGAGGTTGCTTTGTGTGATGGTCTGGACAATTCGCAGCAATTTCTGGCGTTCTTGTATGGAGCTGTTCCCAAACCAAGCTGTGATGCATCTTGATAAAATACTTTCTATGGTGCATCCGTCGAAGTTGGTGAGAGTTGTAGAGGGCACGCTGAACCGTCTAAGCCTGCCAAGGACATGGATGGGTGAAGTTCGGTTCGAGACCCTTCTTCAGACTGATTGTGGTGTGAAGCTGGAGAAGGCTGGAACAACAGGACAAAGCGAGTTGAATGATGAGTGGGTGAATACCGTTTTAATAGTTAGGTGGTTGAGACCAGAGGTTAAAAGATAAAAGTTGCGAGATAAGGATTGAGCAGGTTGGAATTATAAAGAGAGAGGAGGGAATATCGGTTGAAGATGGAGGTGGAGGGGATTAACAAGTGCGAGTCCGCGTGAAGGAAGAGTTAGAGCGAGGGAAAAGCGTGAAGTTGCACGTTAGTTACCTGGCATTTGCTAATGTTCATACCATTAGGTTGCAAGGTTCCCAAGCGGACTATGAAGCGGCGTTCTTTCTGTTTTAATGTAACCTCTCTGGCGCTGGTGGAGGCCCAGGACAGAAAGGTCAGTGTGCGAGGGGGATTTACAATGGCTTGCAACGGGGAGACACGGCAAGCCTTAGCAGAACGAGGGTGAGTGTTCGACAAAACGGTCGCCGAGTCTCCATTTCACCACGCCGATGTAAAGGAGGCCATACCTGGAACACCACATGCAGTAGATGAGATTAGAGGAGGTGCAGGTGAACATCTGTCTCACCTGGAAGGGCTTCTCGAGCGTGAGGGAGGGGGTTTAGGGACAGCTGTTACATCCCATGGTGGCTAACCGTTTTAACTGCACTTGCCAAGAAAGGCTTTGGAAAGAGAAGTGATGGTAAGTGATGGAGAGGTGAGGAAATGGATAGAGAAATAGGTCGTACAAAGATAAAAGGGAGAGATAGGGGAGAAGACGAATGAAGAGGTGGAGGGAGAGTGAACGATCAAAGGGAGAGTGGGAAAAATGAGGAGAGAGGGGAGTTCAGAGCGAGTGGGTTGGCAAAAGGGGGAGAGGGAAGCATTAGAGAGATACAGGGAGAAGGAGGGAGAGATGCAGTAAGAGTGGGAGGGGAGAGAGGTTGGCAGAGAGCGGTCGGCACAGAGAGGGAGAATAGAGAGTGTAGGGGCGAGAATAACAGTTCAGAGAGAGAATAGCAGTAAAGATGGAGAGAGAGAGAAAGAGAGGAGGGAGAGATGTTGCATCATTCGCCGTGTGTTCTACTTTTAAGACAATTCTGAGACGGCAATGGTTCTGTTCACTGAGTGTCGTGAGTCTTTGGGTCGTTCCTCCTCAGAGGTGATGAAGGTAGAGAATGTTGTTGTCCCAAGGCAAAGCCAGATCCATTCCAGGCAAGCAAGGATTAAATGCTTACTAGGGGTCTCCGGGAGTGTGGGGTTGAGGTCACAATCAGTTCAGCCGCGATCACATTGAGTGTTAAAACAGAGTGGAGGGGCCATTTTAGACTGAGGTCATCTGTTGAACTAATACATCACGCTGTGGACAAAGGCTGTCCAGTCCACCTTCAAACTGGGCACCAGAAGCCTTGCGACGGCCCCTTGAATTTGGGATTGCCTTGCTGAGTGAAGGAAATCAGATAAACAACATGAGGCGGAGAGTTGGACCAGATGGAGTTTGAAACAATATTCCCATTGCTGGAACAATGCCGCTCCCAATTTCCATCCCTCAGTATCGCCACCATTCCCAGTCTTTGGAGTTTCTCAATCAATTCCCTGAATAAATCACGACCTGTCTCAGCAGGGATTTCGCTTGGCTGATGTCATCTGTTTGCGAATCATTTCCAAATCTCTATTTTTTTAAACTCTTTTGAAACTTCACTGTCCCGGTGGAGACGGAAAATGGTATAAAATCTCCGGGAATGTTCTGCCCCGGCATTTCATTCCGAGAGATTACCGGTAGCTCACGGGGACACGTCGTTGGGCAGCGAAAATGGGGCACCATTATTGGGAATATATGGACGTGGAGAAAATCTTGTACGTGATCATTGCTGCCGTTGGAGTCCCTGGTAAGTGAGCAGAACAATTCAAGTTTTATAACTCCGTGTGTTCACAGATGTTGACCTGATTCTGATCGTGTTACAATATTCCCAACTGATGATCGTTGTGTAAGAATATGTAGATTATATCAATCCTCTCGGTGAAATATCTTTGAATTAACGCTGTGATTTTTCTTACTTTCAGACAGCCGAAACTAACCCTCTCTTTCTCCCACTGCCAGGACCCACTAGAATGTTGTTCTTGCCTTCAGTGGGACCTTGCCCAGAGTTGTCCCAGTGCTCGGGACAGGCAGCTCTCCGGGACGGTGTGACTGGGAAGGGGTTTACATTGTGAAGTTCACTGTGTCTGAGTTATTGATCAGAGTGAACACCCGCTCCTGTGGACACGTCTCACTGTGGAGTTTGTCACAGTCGGATTCCACCGCCTGTTGGTCAATAATTGGATCGATCTCCTGAACCAGTGGCCGCGGATCTACCGGCGTGTGTTGTTACCGAACTGAGGAATGAATCCATTAACGGAGCCACTCTGCTGCCGGATCCTAAGTTGTCCCTGCCTTCCTTCTGGAACCCTCCTCGTCCCCATCAGATGCCGAGTTCCCAGAGCCCTGGTTAAACGCGGCCGGTCACGGTTAAGTCTGTGAAACCGGCCCCATCAGAGACTGTGAACAGGGTTAACTGTAGACAGGACCATTCCGCCTATTGTAGCGGGCGGCTGCTCGTTCCCTCCCCTCCCTTTACCCCGCCCGTCGCCTTATCTCCTCTCCCCTGAAGCAGGCAGGTCGGGCACAGTCGGAGCCGGGTCTGACATTGTTAAACCTGCAGCCGCGCACCGACTCCAACACTCCTGATCTCCAGCTGAAAGTGGAGCCGGTGTTCAGCCCCGGAGACCGTGTTCAGTAATGCCCAGTGTCCGCTCCCCTTCTCTTTCCGCAGTGAATTTAGTGGCGATTGTGTTCCTGTCCCGGGGAAAGTGCGGCCTCTCCACCTGCACCACTCGCTACCTGGTGGCCATGGCAGCGGCCGATCTACTCACCCTGATCACCGAGGTCATTTTGTATCAGATCCGATCCCATTACTTTTATTGGAGTTTCCTGTCCATCACCCCTGTGTGCAGTGTTAACGAAGTACTGAAGTATTCAGCTACAGACTGTTCTGTCTGGTTCACCGTCACTTTCACCTTTGATCGCTTTGTCGCCATTTGTTGCCAGAAGCTGAAAACTAAATATTGCACCAGGAAAACTGCGGCTGCGGTTCTCGCAACAGCCGGCGTTCTGCTGTGTCTGAAAAACGTTCCCCGCTACTTCACACGGGAACCCTGGACAACCATCGACAATGTCCCGTGGGGCTGTGACCCGGTGGAGAGTTATTACACTGACCCCGGGTGGGTGGCATTTGACTGGATCGACACGGTTTTAACTCCGTTCCTCCCTTTCGCTGTGATCCTGCTGCTCAACGCTCTGACAGTCCGGCACATTTTAGTGGCCAGTCGGGTCCGTCAGGGGCTGAGGGGTGAGAGCAAGGGGGAGAAGCGCAGTGACCCGGAGATGGAGAGCAGGAGGAGGTCTGTGGTTTTACTCTTCACCATCTCCGGCAGCTTCATCCTCCTGTGGATGACACTGGTTGTAAACTTCGTCTATTATCAGATCACAGGGATTGGAGCTGATGGGAATGATTCCCAATATATCTTTAACAACGTCGGGTATTTGCTGAGGAATCTCAGCTGCTGCACCAACACATTTATTTACGCGGCGACCCAGTCCAAGTTCAGGGAGCAGGTGAAGAGCGCGGTGAAATATCCGCTCACCTCAGCGCTGCGGCTCATTAATAAACCCGCGCCCTGAGCCCATCCCAGAGGGCGGCCGCAGTCTCTCCGCTCCGGGCTCCGGCTCCTCACATTCACCGCCGCATCTTCCAGCTGTCAGTCCCGGGCGGATGATCCATCGCCGGCCCCGCTCCGGGACAACCAGCCCCTCACATTCACCCAATCTCCCCCTTGCTCAAATGTGCAGATTAAGCAGGAAAAATAACACCATTGCCTGTCATATATATTGATCATTTTTAATGACAGTCCCTGATCATTGAAGTGTTTATTTCAGTTTCTACCCCCTCATTCTCACCCTCCCCCCCGCACTGGGGACCGGTCAGGGGTAGGGTGGGGTGGGCTCTCTCTCTCTCTCTCTCTCTCTCTCTCTCTCTCTCTCTCTCTCTCTCTCTCTCTCTCTCTCTCTCTCTCTCTCTCTCTCTCTCTCTCTCTCTCTCTCTCTCT
>NW_027601506.1:13598-26598 GCF_053455715.1 Rhinoraja longicauda | reverse complement strand
TGCAGTTGCACAGGGCATTGGTGAGACCGCACCTGCAGTATTGCGTACCGTTTTGGTCTCCTAGTTTGAGTTTAGGAGCAAAGGGGTCCTTCTGCAGTCGTCCAGGGCCCTGGTGAGACCGCACCTGGAGTATTGCGTACAGTTTTGGTCTCCTAATCTGAGGAAAGACATTCTTGCCATGGAGGGAGTACAGAGAAGGTTCACCAGATTGATTCCTGGGATGGCAGGACTTTCATATGAAGATAGACTGGATAGACTCGGCTTGTACTCGCTGGAATTTAGAAGATTGAGGGGAGAAACGTACAAAATTCTTAAGGGGTCGGACAGGCTAGATGCGGGAAGATTGTTCCCGATTTTGGGGAAGTCCAGAACCAGGGGTCACAGTTTAAGGATAAAGGGGAAGTCTTTTAGGACCGAGATGAGAATGTTTTTTTCACACAGAGACTGGGTACTGATTGAGAACGATCAGCCGCGATCACATTGAATGGCGGTGCGTACAGGCTCGAAGGGCCGAATGGCCTCCTCCTGCACCTATTGTGAGAGAGAGGAGGGGGAGAGAGAGAGGGAAGGGGAGCCAGCAAGCAAGGACAAACATTGACACAAAGAAACAGCGAGCACATGTGGCGGCCATTTTGTTGAAAGAAACAGTGAGCACATGTGGCGGCCATTTTGTTGAAATAAACAGTGAGCACATGTGGCCCTTCATAAGCCCACAACTTCCCCAAGGCTCAGCGATCCCACCAATTATCAATTAGCAGCCCGCCCGACGGGCGACATTGTCCACATCCAGTCTCCACCTCTTGCTATTAAAAGATATTTTATAAATTAAAGCTCGTAGCTTTTTGAGGTATAAAATATATATTTAATAACAAGATTAAAGAGCTCTCCCCTTCTCTTTCCCCTCCTCTCTCTCTCCCCCTCTCTCTCCCCCTCCTCTCTCTCCCCTTCCTCTCCCTTCCCCTCCTCTCTCCCTCCCTCACTCCATCCCTCCCTCACTCCCTCCCTCCCTCACTCTCTCTCCCAAACAAAAAACTATGAGCTTTAATTTATAAAATATCTTTTAATAGCAAGAGGTGGATAGCCATCATGCCCCATCTACACTAGTCCCACCTGCCCACACCGTCCATCATGCCCCATCTACACTAGTCCCACCTGCCCACACCGTCCATCATGCCCCATCTACACTAGTCCCACCTGCCCACACAGACCAACATGCCCCATCTACTCTAGTCCCACCCGCCCACACTGACCAACATGCCCCATCTACACTAGTCCCACCTGCCCACACCGGCCAACATGCCCCATCTACACTAGTCCCACCCGCCCACACAGACCAACATGCCCCATCTACACTAGTCCCACCCGCCCACACCGTCCATCATGCCCCATCTACACTAGTCCCATCCGCCCACACCGTCCAACATGCCCCATCTACACTAGTCCCACCCGCCCACACTGACCAACATGCCCCATCTACACTAGTCCCACCTGCCCACACCGGCCAACATGCCTGTTTATAATTTAAAGCTCGCAGTTTTTTGATAAATTTATAAATTAAAGCTCGTAGCTTTTTGATAAATTTAAAAATTAAAGCTCGCAGCTTTTTGGTAAATTTATAAATTAAAGCTCGTAGCTTTTTGAGTTTGTTTGTGTGTGTGTGAATCTCTCTCTCTCTCTCCTCTCTCTCCCCTTCCCTCTCTCTCTCCCCCTCCTCTCTATCCACCTCTTGCTATTAAAAGATATTTTATCAATGAAAGCTCGTAGCTTTTTGATAAATTTAAAAATTAAAGCTCGTAGCTTTTTGATAAACTAAAAAAATTAAAGCTCGTAGCTTTTTGATAAATTTATAAATTAAAGCTCTTAGCTTTTCGATAACTTGATAAATGAAAGCTAGTAGCTTTTTGATAAATTTATAAATTTAAAGCTCGTAGCTTTTTGATAAATTTAAAAATTAAAGCTCGTAGCTTTTTGATAAATTTATAAATTAAAGCTCGTAGCTTTTTGATAAATTTATTTTATTTGATAAATTCCACTGGAATTCTCTGCCAGTGGAACTCTCTGCCACAGAAGGTAGTTGAGGCCAGTTCATTGGCTATATTTAAGAGGGAGTTAGATGTGGCCCTTGTGGTTAAAGGGATCAGGGGGTATGGAGAGAAGGCAGGTACAGGCTACTGAGCTGGATGATCAGCCATGTTCATATTGAATGGCGGTGCGTACAGGCTCGAAGGGCCGAATGGCCTACTCCTGCACCTATTTTCTATGTTTCTGTTTCTATAAATTAAAGCTCGTAGCTTTTTGAGTTTGTTTGTACGTGGGTGAATCTCTCTCTCTCCCCCTCTCTCTCCCTCCCTCCCTCCCTCCCCTCCCTCCCTCCCTCCCTCCCTCCCTCCCTCCCTCCCTTTCTCAAACTCTCCAAAACTATATATTTTTAAAAAATCTCCACTTTATTCCAGAGCTCAGGGCTACACAATAGAAGCGATTATCACATTGGAGTAACCAGACATGAAGGCAGCTTCGGCCCTTGTTTTACATTCACACCTCCGAGAATGTGTACTGCGAAAGCCAGCACAGATAGACAGACGAGTTGTTTGCAAAGATACATGAGGACAGGGAATGTGGCTAGTTTTAAATCTGTGACAGAGAGTTTGAATCTGGCTATTGAACCTCTGGCAGAACTAATAAGATCAGATTCAGACATTAAAGGATTTAAAGTTAATCAGGAAGATCACAAAATTACTTTATTTGCAGATGATGTCCTAATTTGTCTTACTAGACCATTGGAATCCTTAAGAAAATTATATTTCAGATTGGAAGAATACGGGAAAGTATCAGGATATAAAATTAATAAAGATAAAACTGAAATAATGCCTCTTTTTGAAGGCAATTATGACCAATGTAAAAGAGAAAGTCAGTTTAAATGGCAAAAAGAAGGCATTAAGTACTTAGGAGTTAAAGTAGATAATAAGTTAAATAATTTGTATAAATTAAATTATAAACCATTAATAAAAAAAATAGATGAGGACCTGAAGAAATGGATGAATCTTCCAATTACATTGCTAGGGAGAGTGAACTGTATTAAGATGAATATTTTTCCGAGGATACAGTATTTATTCCAAACACTGCCTATACCTTTGCCAAATAATTTTTTTCAAGAATTGAACAAAATTGTGAGGAATTTTCTTTGGAAAGGTAAAATGCCAAGAGTGTCTCTGGAAAAATTAACATGGAAATTTGAATTAGGTGGACTGCAATTACCAAATTTTAAAAAATATTATCTGGCAGCACAAATGAGTTGATTTGAGTATAGGAGTTAAGTATAGGAGCAAAGATGTCCTTCTGCAGTTGTACAGGGCCCTAGTGAGACCGCACCTGGAGAACTGTGTGCAGTTTTGGTCTCCAAATTTGAGGAAGGATATTCCTGCTATTGAGGGCGTGCAGCGTAGGTTCACCAGGTTAATTCCCGGAATGGCGGGACTGTCGTATGTTGAAAGACTGGAGCGACTAGGCTTGTATACACTGTATAAACGTATAAGATTATTAAGGGGTTGGACACGTTAGAGGCAGGAAACATGTTCCCAATGTTGGGGGAGTCCAAAACAAGGGGCCACATAGTTTAAGAATAAGGGGTCGGCCATTTAGAGCAGAGATGAGGAAAAACTTTTCCAGTCAGAGATTTGTGAATCTGTGGAATTCACTGCCTCAGAAGGCAGTGGAGGCCAATTCTCCGGATGCATTCAAGAGAAAGAGTTAGATAGAGCTCTTAAGGATAGCGGAATCAGGGGGTATGGGGAGAAGGCAGGAACGGGGTACTGATTGAGAACGATCAGCCGCGATCACATTGAATGGCGGTGCGTACAGGCTCAAAGGGCCGAATGGCCTCCTCCTGCACCTATTGTGAGAGAAAGGAGGGGGAGAGAGAGAGGGAAGGGGAGCCAGCAAGCAAGGACAAACATTGACACAAAGAAACAGCGAGCACATGTGGCGGCCATTTTGTTGAAAGAAACAGTGAGCACATGTGATCCTTCATAAGCCCACAACTTCCCCAAGGCTCAGCGATCCCACCAATTATCAATTAGCAGCCCGCCCGACGGGCGACATTGTCCACACCCAGTCTCCACCTCTTGCTATTAAAAGATATTTTATAAATTAAAGCTCGTAGCTTTTTGAGGTATAAAATATCTTTTTAATAACAAGATTAAATAGCTCTCCCCTTCTCTTTCCCCTCCTCTCTCTCTCCCCCTCTCTCTCCCCTTCCTCTCTCTCCCCCTCCTCTCTCTTCCCCTCCTCTCTCCCTCCCTCACTCCATCCTTCCCTCTCTCCCTCCCTCCCTCTCTCTCCCCCAAACAAAAAACTATGAGCTTTAATTTATAAAATATCTTTTAATAGCAAGAGGTGGATAGCCATCATGCCCCATCTACACTAGTCCCACCCGCCCACACCGTCCATCATGCCCCATCTACACTAGTCCCACCTGCCCACACTGACCAACATGCCCCATCTACACTAGTCCCACCCGCCCACACCGTCCATCATGCCCCATCTACACTAGTCCCACCCGCCCACACCGTCCAACATGCCCCATCTACACTAGTCCCACCTGCCCACACCGGCCAACATGCCCCATCTACACTAGTCCCACCTGCCCACACCGCCCAACATGCCCCATCTACACTAGTCCCACCTGCCCACACCAGCCATCATGCCCCATCTACACTAGTCCCACCCGCCCACACAGACCAACATGACCCATCTACACTAGTCCCACCTGCCCACACCGGCCAACATGCCCCATCTACACTAGTCCCACCTGCCCACACCGACCAACATGCCCCATCTACACTAGTCCCACCCACCCACACTGACCAACATGCCCCATCTACACTAGTCCCACCTGCCCACACCGGCCAACATGCCTGTTTATAATTTAAAGCTCGGAGTTTTTTGATAAATTTATAAATTAAAGCTCGTAGCTTTTTGATAAATTTAAAAATTAAAGCTCGCAGCTTTTTGGTAAATTTATAAATTAAAGCTCGTAGCTTTTTGAGTTTGTTTGTGTGTGTGTGAATCTCTCTCTCTCTCTCCTCTCTCTCCCCTTCCCTCTCTCTCTCCCCCTCCTCTCTCTCCACCTCTTGCTATTAAAAGATATTTTATCAATGAAAGCTCGTAGCTTTTTGATAAATTTAAAAATTAAAGCTCGTAGCTTTTTGATAAACTAAAAAAATTAAAGCTCGTAGCTTTTTGATACATTTATAAATTAAAGCTCGTAGCTTTTTGATAAATTTATAAATGAAAGCTTGTAGCTTTTTGATAAATTTATTTTATTTGATAAATTCCACTGGAATTCTCTGCCAGTGGAACTCTCTGCCACAGAAGGTAGTTGAGGCCAGTTCATTGGCTATATTTAAGAGGGAGTTAGATGTGGCCCTTGTGGCTAAAGGGATCAGGGGGTATGGAGAGAAGGCAGGTACAGGCTACTGAGCTGGATGATCAGCCATGATCATATTGAATGGCGGTGCGTACAGGCTCGAAGGGCCGAATGGCCTACTCCTGCACCTATTTTCTATGTTTCTGTTTCTATAAATTAAAGCTCGTAGCTTTTTGAGTTTGTTTGTACGTGGGTGAATCTCTCTCTCTCTCCCTCTCTCTCCCTCCCTCCCTTTCCCTCCCTCCCTCTCCCTCCCTCCCTCCCTCTCTCTCCCTCCCTCCCTCCCTCCCTCCCTCCCTCCCTTTCTCAAACTCTCCAAAACTATCATTAAAAAGAAAAATCTCCACTTTATTCCAGAGCTCAGGGCTACACAATAGAAGCAATTATCACATTGGAGTAACCAGACATGAAGGCAGCTTCGGTCCTTGTTTTACATTCACACTTCCAACCATGTACACAATAGAGGCGATGGATGATCACAACTTGGGCTACATTCCCTGTAGTCAGGTATCTTTGCAAACAACATCCCTTGCCTTTTGCAGTATATTCCTTTGGCCACATTTTCTTCAGTCATGGAAGATCACAAAATTACTTTATTTGCAGATGATGTCTTAATTTGTCTTACTAGACCATTGGAATCCTTAAGAAAATTATATTTCAGATTGGAGGAATACGGGAAAGTATCAGGATATAAAATTAATAAAGATAAAACTGAAATAATGCCTCTTTTTGAAGGCAATTATGACCAATGTAAAAGAGAAAGTCAGTTTAAATAGCAAAAAGAAGGCATTAAGTACTCAGGAGTTAAAGTAGATAATAAGTTAAATAATTTGTATAAATTAAATTATAAACCACTAATAAAAAAAATAGATGAGGACCTGAAAAAATGGATGAATCTTCCAATTACATTGCTAGGGAGAGTGAACTGTATTAAGATGAATATTTTTCCGAGGATACAGTATTTATTCCAAACACTGCCTATACCTTTGCCAAATAATTTTTTCCAAGAATTGAACAAAATTGTGAGGAATTTTCTTTGGAAAGGTAAAATGCCAAGAGTGTCTCTGGAAAAATTAACATGGAAATTTGAATTAGGTGGACTGCAATGACCAAATTTTAAAAATTATTATCTGGCAGCACAAATGAGTTGAGTTGAGTTTAGGAGTTGAGTATAGGAGCAAAGATGTCCTTCTGCAGTTGTACAGGGCCCTAGTGAGACCGCACCTGGAGTACTCTGTGCAGTTTTGGTCTCCAAATTTGAGGAAGGATATTCCTGCTATTGAGGGCGTGCAGCGTAGGTTCACCAGGTTAATTCCCGGAATAGCGGGACTGTCGTATGTTGAAAGACTGGAGCGAATAGGCTTGTATACACTGTATAAACGGATAAGATTATTAAGGGGTTGGACACGTTAGAGGCAGGAAACATGTTCCCAATGTTGGGGGAGTCCAAAACAAGGGGCCACACAGTTTAAGAATAAGGGGTAGGCCATTTTGAAAGGAGATGAGGAAAAACTTTTCCAGTCAGAGAGTTGTGAATCTGTGGAATCCTCTGCCTCAGAAGGCAATGGAGGCCAATTCTCCGGATGCATTCAAGAGAAAGAGTTAGATAGAGCTTTTAAGGATAACGGAATCAGGGGGTATGGGGAGAAGGCAGGAACGGGGTACTGATTGAGAACGATCAGCCGTGATCACATTGAATGGCGGTGCGTACAGGCTCAAAGGGCCGAATGGCCTCCTCCTGCACCTATTGTGAGAGAGAGGAGGGGGGGAGAGAGAGGGAAGGGGAGCTAGCAAGCAAGGACAAACACTGACACAAAGAAACAGTGAGCACATGTGGCGGCCATTTTGTTGAAAGTAACAGTGAGCACATGTGGCGGCCATTTTGTTGAAAGAATCAGTGAGCACATGTGGCCCTTCATAAGCCCACAACTTCCCCAAGGCTCAGCGATCTCACCAATTATCAATTAGCAGCCCGCCCAACGGGCGACATTGTCCATACCCAGTCTCCACCTCTTGCTATTAAAAGATATTTTATAAATTAAAGCTCGTAGCTTTTTGAGGTATAAAATATCTTTTTAATAACAAGATTAAATAGCTCTCCCCTTCTCTTTCCCCTCCTCTCTCTCTCCCCTCTCTCTCCCCCCCTCTCTCCCCCTCCTCTCTCTCCCCCACCTCTCTCTTCCCCTCCTCTCTCCCTCCGTCACTCCATCCCTCCCTCTCTCCCTCCCTCCCTCCCTCCCTCCCTCCCTCCCTCCCTCCCTCTCTCTCCCAAACAAAAAACTATGAGCTTTAATTTATAAAATATCTTTTAATAGCAAGAGGTGGATAGCCATCATGCCCCATCTACACTAGTCCCACCTGCCCACACCGACCAACATGCCCCATCTACACTAGTCCCACCCGCCCACACCGTCCATCATGCCCCATCTACACTAGTCCCACCTGCCCACACCGTCCATCATGCCCCATCTACACTAGTCCCACCAGCCCACACTGACCAACATGCCCCATCTACACTAGTCCCACCTGCCCACACCAGCCATCATGCCCCATCTACACTAGTCCCACCTGCCTACACCGTCCAACATGCCCCATCTACACTAGTCCCACCTGCCCACACCGCCCAACATGCCCCATCTACACTAGTCCCACCTGCCCACACCGGTCAACATGCCCCATCTACACTAGTCCCACCTTCCCACACCGACCAACATGCCCCATCTACACTAGTCCCACCTGCCCACACCGACCAACATGCCCCATCTACACTAGTCCCACCTTCCCACACCGGCCAACATGCCCCATCTACACTAGTCCCACCTTCCCACACCGGCCAACATGCCCCATCTACACTAGTCCCACCTGCCCACACAGACCAACATGCCCCATCTACACTAGTCCCACCTGCCCACACCGGCCAACATGCCCCATCTACACTAGTCCCACCTGCCCACACAGACCAACATGCCCCATCTACACTAGTCCCACCTGCCCACACCGACCAACATGCCCCATCTACACTAGTCCCAACCGCCCACACAGACCAACATGCCCCATCTACACTAGTCCCACCTGCCCACACAGACCAACATGCCCCATCTACACTAGTCCCACCTGCCCACAACGACCAACATGCCCCATCTACACTAGACCCACCTGCCCACAACGACCAACATGCCCCATCTACACTAGTCCCACCTGCCCACACCGACCAACATGCCCCATCTACACTAGTCCCACCTGCCCACAACGACCAACATGCCCCATCTACACTAGACCCATAACGACCAACATGCCCCATCTACACTAGTCCCACCTGCCCAGAACGACCAACATTCCGGTTTATAAATTAAAGCTCGTAGCTTTTTGATAAATTTAAAAATTAAAGCTCGTAGCTTTTTGATAAATTTATAAATTAAAGTTCGTAGCTTTTTGATAAATTTATCAATTAAAGCTCGTAGCTTTTTGATAAATTTATAAATTAAAGCTCGTAGCTTTTTGAGTTTGTTTGTGTGTGAATCTCTCTCTCTCTCCTCTCTCTCCCCTTCCCTCTCTCTCTCCCCCTCCTCTCTCTCCACCTCTTGCTATTAAAAGATATTTTATAAATTAAAGCTCGTAGCTTTTTGATAAATTTATCAATTAAAGCTCGTAGCTTTTTGATAAATTTAAAAATTAAAGCTCGCAGCTTTTTGGTAAATTTATAAATTAAAGCTCGTAGCTTTTTGATAAATTTTAAAATTAAAGCTTGTAGCTTTTTGATAAAGTTATAAATCAAAGCTCGTAGCTTTTTGATAAATTTAAAAATTAAAGCTCGTAGCTTTTTGATAAATTTATAAATTAAAGCTCGTAGCTTTTTGGTAAATTTAAAAATTAAAGCTCATAGCTTTTTGATAAATTTATAAATTAAAGCTCGTAGCTTTTTGATAAATTTAAAATCAAAGCTCGCAGCTTTTTGATAAATTTATAAATTAAAGCTCGTAGCTTTTTGATAAATTTATAAATTAAAGCTCGTAGCTTTTTGGTAAATTTAAAAATGTGTACTGCAAAAGCCAGCGCAGACAGACGAGTTCTTTGCAAAGATACCTGAGGACAGGAAATGTGGCTAGTTTTCCATCTGTGACAATGGCCGAAACTGCCTTCATGTAAAGGTTACCCCAATGTGTTAATGGTTTCTATTGTGGAGCACACTTGGGTGCCTTGAGCACTGAAACCTGTGCAGAGAGTTTAGCTCAGATAGTTAACTTGGAACAGGTTTATTCCAAATAAAGTAAAGGCATCTGTTTGTGGAATTTGTGTGTGTGTCACCTCAGCTCCTCAATAAATAAAAAGCTGCATGCTGCTAATTGCAGTATTGGGAGCTCAGACCGGCCAAGTCTGGCATCGAACCTGTAACCTCTGCCAACTCCAACAAGTGGGTAAGCTTCTTGTGTTTTAAATCCATTAGTGTGTTGTCTGTTTTTTGTGTTAATTGAATTTAATGTAGTTTAGTTGAACACGGTTCAAATCAATGTAGTTCAGTTTAGCTTTATTTAATTTAATGTAGTTTAGTTAAACATGATTCAAACCAATTAAATTCAGTTTAACTTTATTTAATT
The DNA here is from genome assembly GCF_053455715.1 of Rhinoraja longicauda. Taxonomy (NCBI): domain Eukaryota; kingdom Metazoa; phylum Chordata; class Chondrichthyes; order Rajiformes; family Arhynchobatidae; genus Rhinoraja; species Rhinoraja longicauda. Next base: position 16,578 of record NW_027601506.1, on the reverse strand, counting down.
TAATGTAGTTTAGTTAAACACGGTTCAAATCAATTTAATTCAGTTTAGCTTTATTTAATTTAATGTAGTTTAGTTAAACACGGTTCAAATCTATTTAATTCAGTTTAGCTTTATTTAATTTAATGTAGTTTCGTTAAACACGGTTCAAATCAATTTAATTCATTTTAACTTTATTTGATTTAATGTAGTTTAGTTCAACGTGATAGTTCCCTTTAGGGAGAGGAGTGGGAGAGAGAGAGAGGGAGGGAGGGAGAGAGAGAGGGAGAGAGGGGGGGGAGAGAGAGGGAGAGAGAGAGGGAGGGGGAGAGGGAGGGGGAGAGAGAGCTTTATTTAATTTAATCTAGTGTAGTTTACTAATAGTTCCCTTTAGGGAGAAAGAGGGAGAGAGAGAGAGGGGGAGAGGAGGGGGAGAGAGAGAGAGTGTGTGTGTGTGAGAGAGAGAGAGAGAGAGAGAGAGAGAGAGAGAGCACAAACAAAGTCAAAAAGCTGCGAGCTTTAATTTATAAATAGTTTTAAACAGTTCACTTTAGTTCTCTGCAGTGTAGTATAATTCACTAAACCTCATGATAATCAGATTGAATGATTGATTCTCTCTCATACACACTCTCTCTCTCTCTCTCTCTCTCTCTTGCTCTCTCTTCTCACCCCTCCCAAACTGTTAATATTAAAATGAGGAATCCCTGCATTTGTTAGAGAGAGAGCAAGAGAGAGAGAGAGACTTCAAATAAGGGATTTTGTGTAAATTTGGAAATGAATATCTGCATTGAATGTGTAACCTCTGGAAATGTCGGATGGAGTTGTTGAAAAGAGAATGTTTTTAAAAATATTTATTACTTTTTAAAAGTATTTTTTGATATTTTTTTCAAAACGTGCCTGTTTTATTGCTGATGTGATAAAGAATAAACAAGTGTTGTGTGTTATCAAAAATGTTTATTCATGTGGGATTTCTAACTTTAACTAATACAATCTGCATTTTGGAATATGTGGCAGCTTAATTAAATATATTGAGTCAGAGATTTGTCAGTATTGCTCAGCCCTTGTCTGCAGAACCACGGGCTTTTCGTTTGATTGACACCTGCCAGTCTGTGCTCAGGGTGATCTACAGGATGGACAATGGTCCAGGAGTTCCCCAAGTTCCTTCAAATTGATACCTTGCAGAATGATTTTGCAAACTGACTCTGAGTGCATCGATCCTATTGGGTTTTGCAGCACAGTGCATTGAGCTGTCCTTTGTATTATTGGTTCAGGGAGATGCCTGTTATGTCTGTTTGGTCCCTCAGGTTGGAGGGGGCAGATAAAAGAGATGGTGATCACAAGCTTGGTGGTAGATCCTCATGGGAAATATTTATTGATGTAGGATTCATAACTTGAACTAATACAATCTGCATTTTGGAATATGCAGCAGCTTAAATAAATATTTATTTATGTAGGATTCATAACTTTAACTAATACAATCTGCATTTTGAAATGTGGGATGGAGTTGTTGAAAAGAAAAAGTTAAAAAAATATTTAATATTCTGAAAAAGTATTTTTTGATATTTTTTTTTAAACTTGCTGATGGGATAAAGAATTAAAAAGTGTTGTGTTTTCTCAAAAACATTTTATCCAAAATATTTATATATGTAGGATTCATACATGCTTACTGAAATGGCGGGGTTGCTTACTGAAATGGCGGAGGCAGAGGACGGAGCGGCGGGGTTTGCTTACTAAAATGGCGGAGGCAGTGCGCACAGCGGCGGGGTTTGCTTACTAAAATGGCGGAGGCAGAGCGCACAGCGGCGGGGTTTGCTTACTAAAATGGCGGAGGCAGAGGACGGAGCGGCGTGGTTTGCTTACTAAAATGGCGGGGTTTCCTTACTGAAATGGCGGGGTTGCTTACTGAAATGGCGGGAGGGTTGCTTACTGAAATGGCTGGGGCAGAGCGAAATGTGGCGGGGTTTGCTTACTAAAATGGCGGGGGTTGCTTACTGAAATGGCGGGGTTTGTTTACTAAAATGGCGGGGGTTCTTACTACATAAGAACTTGGTGCTGGATCCTCATGATAAATATTTATTTATGTAGGATTCATAACTTGAACTAATACAATCTGCATTTTGAAATGTCGGATGGAGTTGTTGAAAAGAATTTTTTAAAAATATTTAATATTCTGAAAAAGTATTTTTTGATATATATTTTTTTAATTACCTGTTTTATTGCTGATGGGATAAAGAATTAAAAAGTGTTGTGTTTTATCAAAAATATTTTATCAAAAATTTGGAAATGAATATGCATTGAATATGTCGGATGGAGTGGATATGTGGATATGTCGGATGGAGTTGTTGAAAAGAGAATGTTTTAAAAATATTTATTACTTGAAAAAAGTATTTTTTGATATTTTTTAAAAACTTGCCTGTTTTATTGCTGATGGGATAAAGAATAAACAAGTCTTGTGCTTTATCAATTTTTTTTAATCAAAAATATTTATTTATGTAGGATTCATAACTTGAACTAATACAATCTGCATTTTTGAATATGCAGCAACTTAAATAAATATTTATTTATATAGGATTCATAACTTTAACTAATACAATCTGCATTTTGAAATGTCGGATGGAGTTGTTGAAAAGAAAAAGTTTTTAAAATATTTAATATTTTGAAAAAGTATTTTTTGATATTTAAATAAAAACTTGCCTGTTTTATTGCTGATGGGATAAAGAATGAACAAGTCTTGTGTTTTATCAAAAATATTTTATCAAAAATATTTATTTATGTAGGATTTGTAACTTTAACTAATACAATCTGCATTTTGGAATATGTGGCATCTTAAATAAATATTTATTTATGTAGGATTCATAACTTTAACTAATACAATCTGCATTTTGGAATATGCAGCAACTTAAATAAAAAAATATTTATGTAGGATTCCTAACTTTATCTAATACAATCTGCATTTTGTTGAAAAGAAAATTATTTAAATATTTATTACTTGAAAAAAGTATTT
>NW_027601506.1:8598-11098 GCF_053455715.1 Rhinoraja longicauda | reverse complement strand
ACCTGCTCCCTGAACTTGGACTGGGTCACCGCGTAAATAAATGTGTTGGTGCAACAGCTGAGATTCCTCAGCAAAAACCCGACGTCGTTAAAGATATATTGGGAATCATTCCGATCATTCCCAATCCCTGTGATCTGATAATAGACGAATTCTCCAACCAGCGTCAGCCACAGGAGGATGAAGCTGCCGGAGATGGTGAAGAGTAAAACCACAGACCTCCTCCTGCTCTCCATCTCCGGGTCACTGCGCTTCTCCCCCTTGCTCTCACCCCTCAGCCCCTGACGGACCCGACTGGCCACTAAAATGTGCCGGACTGTCAGAGCGTTGAGCAGCAGGATCACAGCGAAAGGGAGGAGCGGAGTTAAAACTGTGTCGATCCAGTCAAATGCCACCCACCCGGGGTCAGTGTAATAACTGTCCACCGTGTCACAGCCCCACGGGACATTGTCGATGGTTGTCCAGGGTTCCTGTGTGAAGTGGCGGGGGAACGTTTTTCAGACACAGCAGAACGCCGGCTGTTGCGAGAACCGCAGCCACAGTTTTCCCGGTGCAATATTTAGTTTTCAGCTTCTGGCAACAAATGGCGACAAAGCGATCAAAGGTGAAAGTGACGGTGAACCAGACAGAACAGTCTGTAGCTGCAGTCCTCAGTACATCGTTAACACGGCACACAGGGGTGATGGACAGGACACTCCAATAAAAGTAATGGTATCGGATCTGATACAAAATGACCTCGGTGATCAGGGTGAGTAGATCGGCCGCTGCCATGTCCACCAGGTAGCGAGTGGTGCAGGTGGAGAGGCCGCACTTTCCCCGGGACAGGATCACAATCGCCACTAAATTCACTGCGGAAAGAGAAGGGGAGCGGACACTGGGCATCACTGAACACGGTCTCCGGGGCTGAACACCGGCTCCACTTTCAGCTGGAGATCAGGAGTGTTGGAGTCGGTGCGCGGCTGCACGTTTAACAATGTCAGACCCGGCTCGACTGTACCCGACCTGCCTGTTTCAGGGGAGAGGAGATAAGGCGACGGGCGGGGTAAAGGGCGGGGAGGGAACGAGCAGCCGCCCGCTACAATAGGCGGAATGGTCCTGTCTACAGTTAACCCCGCTCACAGTCTCTGATGGGGCCGGTTTCACAGACTTAACCGTGACCGGCCGCATTCAACCCGGGCTCTGGGAACTCGGCATCTGATGGGGACCAGGAGGGTTCCAGAAGGAAATCAGCACAACTTAGTATCCGGCAGCAGAGTGGCTCCGTTAATGGATTCATTCCACACTGAGTTCAGTTCGGTAACAACACACGCCGGTAGATCCGCGGCCACCGGTTCAGGAGATCGATCCAATTATTGACCAACAGGCGGTGGAATCCGACTGTGACAGACTCCACAGTGAGACGTGTCCACAGGAGTGGGTGTTCACTCTGATCAATAACTCAGACACAGTGAACTTCACAATGTAAACCACTTCCCAGTCACACCGTCCCGGGGAGCTGCCTGTCCCGAGCACTGGGACAACTCTGGGGCAAGGTCCCACTGAAGGCAAGAACAACATTCTAGTGGGTCCCGGCAGTGGGAGAAAGACAGGGTTAGTTTCGGCTGTCTGAAAGTAAGAAAAATCACAGCGTTAATTCAAAGATATTTCATTTAGAGGATTGATATACTTCACATATTCTTGTACAACAATCATCAGTTAGGAATATTGTAACACGATCAGAATCATGTCAACACCGGTTAACAGACGGAGTTATAAAACTTGAATCGTTCTGCTCACTTACCAGGGACTCCAACGGCAGCAATGATCACGTACAAGATTTTCTCCACGGCGTAATATTCGTACAGCTTTTCACGGTGCATGTTCTCTGCCCAGCGACGTGTCCCCGTGAACTGCCGGTAATCTCTCGGAATGAAATGCCGGGGCAGAACATTCCCGGAGATTTTATACCATTTTCCGTCTCCACCGGGACAGTGAAGTTTCAACAGAATTAAAAATAGAGCTTTTGAAATGATTCACAAACAGATGACATCAGCCAAGTGAAATCCCTGCTGAGACAGGTCGTGATTTATTCAGGGAATTGATTGAGAAACTCCAAAGACTGGGAATTGTGGCGATACTGGGGGATGGAAATTGGGAGCGGCATTTTTCCAGCAAAGGGGATATTGGTTCAAACTCCATCTGGTCCAACTCTCCACCTCGTGTTGTTTATCTGATTTCCTTCACTCAGCAAGGCAATCCCAAATTTAAGGGACCGTCTCAATGCTTCTGGTGCCCAGTTTAAAGGTGGACTAGACACCCTTTTTTAGCGTGATGAATTAGTTCAACAGATCACATCAGACTAAAATGGCCCGTCCACTCTGTTTTAACACTCAATGTGATCGCGGCTTAACTGATTGTAACCTCAACCCACACTCCCGGCGACCCCTAGTAAGCATTTAGTCCTTGCTTGCCTGGAATGGATCTGGCTTTGCCTTGGGACAACAACATTCTCTACCTTCATCAC
>NW_027601506.1:1397-8098 GCF_053455715.1 Rhinoraja longicauda | reverse complement strand
CATCTACACAAGTCCCACCTGCCCACACTGACCAACATGCCCCATCTACACTAGTCCCACCTGCCCACACCGTCCATCATGCCCCATCTACACTAGTCCCACCTGCCCACACAGACCAACATGCCCCATCTACACTAGTCCCACCCGCCCACACCGTCCATCATGCTCCATCTACACTAGTCCCACCTGCCCACACAGACCAACATGCCCCATCTACACTAGTCCCACCTGTCCACACTGACCAACATGCCCCATCTACACTAGTCCCACCCGCCCACACAGACCAACATGTGCTAGGAGGATGCTAGGAGGCTGCAGAGTGACTTGGATAGATTAGGCGAGTGGGCAAATGCATGGCAGATGCAATATAATGTGGATAAATGTGATCTTATCCACTTTGGCGGCAAGAACAGGAAAGCAGAGTATTACCTGAATGGTGACCGATTGGGAGAAGGGGAGATGCAACGTGACCTGGGTGTCATGGTGCACCAGTCATTGAAAGCAAGCGTGCAGGTGCAGCAGGCAGTGAAGAAAGCGAATGGTATGTTGGCATTCATAGCAAGAGGATTTGAGTATAGGAGCAGGGAGGTTCTGCTGCAGTTGTACAAGGTTTTGGTGAGACCGCACCTGGAGTATTGTGTGCAGTTTTGGTCTCCTAACCTGAGGAAAGACTTTCTTGCCTTAGAGGGAGTACAGAGAAGGTTCACCAGATTGATCCCTGGGATGGTGGGACTTTCATATGAGGAAAGACTGGATAGACTGGGCTTATACTCGCTGGAATTTAGAAGACTGAGGGGGGATCTTATAGAAACATATAAAATTCTTAAGGGGTTGGACAGGCTAGATGCGGGAAGATTGTTCCCGATGTTGGGGGAGTCCAGAACCAGGGGTCACAGCTTAAGGATAAGGGGGAAGTCTTTTAGGACCGAGATGAGAAAACATTTCTTCACACAGAGAGTGGTGAATCTGTGGAATTCTCTGCCACAGAAGGTAGTTGAGGCCAGTTCATTGGCTATATTTAAGAGTTAGATGTGGCCCTTTTTGCTAAAGGGATCAGGGGTATGGAGAGAAGTCAGGTACAGGCTACTGAGCTGGATGATCAGCTATGATCATATTGAATGGCGGTGCAGGCTCGAAGGGCCGAATGGCCTAATCCTGCACCTATTTTCTATGTTTCTAACATGCCCCATCTACACTAGTCCCACCTGCCCACACCGCCCAACATGCCCCATCTACACTAGTCCCACCTGCCCACACCGGCCAACATGCCCCATCTACACTAGTCCCACCTGCCCACACCGACCAACATGCCCCATCTACACTAGTCCCACCTGCCCACAACGACCAACATGCCCCATCTACACTAGACCCACCTGCCCACAACGACCAACATGCCCCATCTACACTAGTCCCACCTGCCCACACAGACCAACATGCCCCATCTACACTAGTCCCACCTGCCCACACCGACCAACATGCCCCATCTACACTAGTCCCACCTGCCCACACCGACCAACATGCCCCATCTACACTAGTCCCACCTGCCCACACCGACCAACATGCCCCATCTACACTAGTCCCACCTGCCCACAACGACCAACATGCCCCATCTACACTAGACCCACCTGCCCACACTGACCAACATGCCCCATCTACACTAGTCCCACCTGCCCACACCCACCAACATGCCCCATCTACACTAGTCCCACCTGCCCACAACGACCAACATGCCCCATCTACAGTAGACCCACCTGCCCACAACGACCAACATGCCCCATCTACATTAGTCCCACCTGCCCACACAGACCAACATGCCCCATCTACACTAGTCCCACCTGCCCACAACGACCAACATGCCCCATCTACACTAGTCCCACAACGATCAACATGCCTCATCTACACTAGTCCCACCTGCCCACAACGACCAACATGCCGGTTTATAAATTAAAGCTCGTAGCTTTTTGATATATTTAAAAATTAAAGCTCGTAGCTTTTTGATAAATTTATCAATTAAAGCTCGTAGCTTTTTGATAAATTTATCAATTAAAGCTCGTAGCTTTTTGATAAATTTATAAATTAAAGCTCGTAGCTTTTTGAGTTTGTTTGTGTGTGTGTGAATCTCTCTCTCTCTCTCTCCTCTCTCTCCCCTTCCCCCTTTCTCTCCCCCTCCTCTCTCTCCACCTCTTGCTATTAAAAGATATTTTATAAATTAAAGCTCGTAGCTTTTTGATAAATTTATCAATTAAAGCTCGTAGCTTTTTGATAAATTTAAAAATTAAAGCTCGCAGCTTTTTGGTAAATTTATAAATTAAAGCTCGTAGCTTTTTGATAAATTTTAAAATTAAAGCTCGTAGCTTTTTGATAAAGTTATAAATCAAAGCTCGTAGCTTTTTGATAAATTTATAAATTAAAGCTCGTAGCTTTTTGATAAATTTATAAATTAAACCTCGTAGCTTTTTGGTAAATTTAAAAATGTGTACTGCAAAAGCCAGCGCAGACAGACGAGTTCTTTGCAAAGATACCTGAGGACAGGAAATGTGGCTAGTTTTCCATCTGTGACAATGGCCGAAACTGCCTTCATGTAAAGATTACCCCAATGTGATAATGGTTTCTATTGTGGAGCACCCTTGGGTGCCTTGAGCACTGAAACCTTCCAAATAAGGTAAAGGCATCTGTTTGTGGAATTTGTGTGTGTGTCACCTCAGCTCCTCAATAAATAAAAAGCTGCATGCTGCTAATTGCAGTATTGGGAGCTCAGACCGGCCAAGTCTGGCATCGAAACTGTAACCTCTGCCAACTCCAGCAAGTGGGTAAGCTTCTTGTGTTTTAAATCATTAGTGTGTTGTCTGTTTCTTTTGTGTTAATTGAATTTAATGTAGTTTAGTTGAACACGGTTCAAATCAATGTAATTCAGTTTAGCTTTATTTAATTTAATGTAGTTTAGTTAAACATGATTCAAACCAATTAAATTCAGTTTCACTTTATTTAATTTAATGTAGTTTAGTTAAACACGGTTCAAATCAATTTAATTCAGTTTAGCTTTATTTAATTTAATGTAGTTTAGTTAAACACGGTTCAAATCTATTTAATTCAGTTTAGCTTTATTTAATTTAATGTAGTTTAGTTAAACACGGTTCAAATCAATTTAATTCAGTTTAACTTTATTTGATTTAATGTAGTTTAGTTAAACGTGATAGTTCCCTTTAGGGAGAGGAATGGGAGAGAGAGAGAGGGAGGGAGGGAGAGAGAGAGGGAGAGAGAGGGAGAGAGAGAGGGAAAGAGAGAGGGAGGGGGAGAGAGAGCTTTATTTAATTTAATGTAGTGTAGTTTACTAATAGTTCCCTTTAGGGAGAAAGAGGGAGAGAGAGAGAGGGGGAGAGGAGGGGGAGAGAGAGTGTGTGTGAGAGAGAGAGAGAGAGAGCACAAACAAACTCAAAAAGCTGCGAGCTTTAATTTATAAATAGTTTTAAACAGTTCACTTTAGTTCTCTGCAGTGTAGTTTAATTCACTAAACCTCATGATAATCAGATTGAATGATTGATTCTCTCTCATACACACACTCTCTCTCTCTCTCTCTCTCTCTCTCTCTCTTGCTCTCTCTTCTCACCCCTCCCAAACTGTTAATATTAAAATGGGGATCCCTGCATTTGTTAGAGAGAGAGAGAGAGAGAGAGAGAGAGAGAGAGAGAGAGAGAGAGAGAGAGAGAGAGAGAGAGAGAGAGAGAGAGACTTCAAATAAGGGATTTTGTGTAAATTTGGAAATGAATATCTGCATTGAATGTGTAACCTCTGAAATGTCGGATGGAGTTGTTGAAAAGAGAATGTTTTTAAAAATATTTATTACTTTAAAGTTTAATTAAATATATTGAGTCAGTATTGCTCAGCCCTTGTCTGCAGAACCACGGGCTTTTCGTTTGATTGACACCTGCCAGTCTGTGCTCAGGGTGATCTACAGGATGGACAATGGTCCCAGGAGTTCCCCAAGTTCCTTCAAATTGATACCTTGCAGAATGATTTTGCAAACTGACTCTGAGTGCATCGATCCTATTGGGTTTTGCAGCACAGTGCATTGAGCTGTCCTTTGTATTATTGGTTCAGGGAGATGCCTGTTATGTCTGTTTGGTCCCTCAGGTTGGAGGGGGCAGATAAAAGAGATGGTGATCACAAGCTTGGTGGTAGATCCTCATGGGAAATATTTATTGATGTAGGATTCATAACTTGAACTAATACAATCTGCATTTTGGGAATATGCAGCAGCTTAAATAAATATTTATTTATGTAGGATTCCTAACTTTAACTAATACAATCTGCATTGTGAAATGTGGGATGGAGTTGTTGAAAAGAAAAAGTTAAAAAATATTTAATATTCTGAAAAAGTGATTTTGATATTTTTTTTAAAACTTGCCTGTTTTATTGTTGATGGGATAAAGAATTAAAAAGTGTTGTGTTTTATCAAAACATTTTATCAAAAATATTTATTTATGTAGGATTCATACATGCTTACTGAAATGGCGGGGTTGCTTACTGAAATGGCGGAGGCCTAGCGGCGGGGTTTGCTTACTAAAATGGCGGGGGCAGAGGGAGCGGCGGGGTTAGCTTACTGAAATGGCGGTGTTGCTTACTGAAATGGCGGAGGCAGAGCGCACAGCGGCGGGGTTTGCTTACTAAAATGGCGGAGGCAGAGGGGGGAGCGGCGGGGTTTGCTTACTAAAATGACGGGGTTTCCTTACTGAAATGGCGGGGTTGCTTACTGAAATGGCGGAGGCAGAGCGCACAGCGGCGGGGTTTGCTTACTAAAATGGCGGAAGCAGAGGGGGGAGCGGCGGGGTTTGCTTACTAAAATGGCGGGGTTTCCTACTGAAATGGCGGGGTTGCTTACTGAAATGGCGGGGGCAGAGCACACAGCGGCGGGGTTTGCTTACTAAAATGGCGGAGGCAGAGGGGGGAGCGGCCGAGTTTGCTTACTAAAATGGCGGGGTTTCCTTACTGAAATGGCGGGGTTGCTTACTAAAATAGCGAGGGCAGAGCGCACAGCGGCAGGGTTTGCTTACTAAAATGGCGGAGGCAGAGGGGGGAGCGGCGGGTTTGATTACTGAAATGGCGGGGAGAGCGCACAGCTGCGTTATTTGCTTACTAAAGTGGCGGGGTTGCTTACTGAAATGGCTGGGGCAGGCGCACAGCGGCGGGGTTCGCTTACTAAAATGGCGTGTTTTCCTTATTGAAATGGCGGGGTTGCTTACTGAAAAGGCGTGAGGGTTGCTTACTGAAATGGCTGGGGCATAGCGAAATGCGGCGGGGTTTGCTTACTAAAATGGCGGGGTTGCTTACTGAAATGGCGGGGTTTGTTTACTAAAATGGCGGGGGTTCTTACTACATAAGAACTTGGTGCTGGATCCTCATGATAAATATATATTTATATAGGATTCATAACTTGAACTAATACAATCTGCATTTTGAAATGTCGGATGGAGTTGTTGAAAAGAATTTTTTTTAAATATTTAATATTCTGAAAAAGTATTTTTTGATATATTTTTTAAAACTTGCCTGTTTTATTGCTGATGGGATAAAGAATTAAAAAGTGTTATGTTTTATCAAAAATATTTTATCAAAATTTGGAAATGAATATCTGCATTGAATGTGTAACGTGTGGAAATGTCGGATGGAGTTGTTGAAAAGAAAATGTTAACATATATTTATTACTTGAAAAAAGTATTTTTTGATATTTTTAAAAAACTTTACTTGCCTGTTTTATTGCTGATGGGATAAAGAATAAACAAGTCTTGTGTTTTATCAAAAATATTTATCAAAAATATTTATTTATGTAGGATTCATAACTTGAACTAATACAATCTGCATTTTGGAATATGCAGCAACATAAATAAATATTTATTTATGTAGGATTGCTAACTTTATCTAATAAAATCTGCATTTTGGAATATGCAGCAACTTAAATAAATATAGGGAGTCAGAGATTTGTCAGTATTGCTCAGCCCTTGTCTGCAGAACTCCACGGGCTTTCGCTTTGATTGACACCTGCCAGTCTGGGCTCAGCATGATCTGCAGGATGGACAATGGTCCAGGAGTTCCCCATCAATTCCTTCAAATTGATACCTTGCAGAATGATTTTGCAAACTGACCCTGAGTGCATCATTCCTATTGGGTTTTTGCAGGGCACATGGTATCAATGTTTGTCCTTGCTTGCTAGCTGCCTTCCAGAGCTTTCCATACAACACAGAGCACTGAGCTGTCGGTGGTATTATTGGGTCAAGGAGATACCTGTTATGTATGTTTGTATGTATGTATGTATGTGTGGGGTTAATCAATATCTGTTATTGGGTAAGTGTAAGACAACCCTGTGTGTTTCGTCCCTCAGGTTGGAGGGGGCCGATAAAAGAGACGGTGATCACAAGCTTGGGGCACGAACCTCATGGGATCTGATGAAGTGTCGGTGTCCACTAGACTGGGGGTTAAACTGAGAAAGGAGCAGCTATCACAGCTATAGGAAAAGGTAAGAGAGAGAGATTGGCCAAATCTCTCTCACTCACTCACATACACACACACACACACACTCACTCACATACACACACACACACACACACACACACACACTCACCCACACACAAACACACACACTCAAAAATGCCTTTTTATTTAGGCTTCCTAACTACAATCTGCATTTTGGAATATGCAGCAGCTTAAAT